>NW_008824772.1:2870487-2880293 GCF_000699105.1 Pygoscelis adeliae
TCCCCAAAGCCTGAGAGACCCCGGGATGCCTGAAGGGGGCTGGAGGGAGCCGAGGGCTTGGAAATCTCCCCGAGGACGGACGGAGAGCGCTGCCTCCCTCCCCTGGTGCTCCCACCCCGAGCACCCGCGCCGCCCTCAGCGGGGCCTGCAGCACCCCTGCCCCCGGGCGAGGGCGAGGGCTGTGAGCCTTGGTTTGGGCTAGCAACCCGTGCTCTGGAGACTGCGTTCTGAGCCGGCCTGAAGTTCAGAATGGAACTTTCGGAGCAGGTGGAGCGTCTCCGCTCCCAAAAGATGACCTTACCTGAGCTGCTAACGTGTAGGAAAAAGGAGTTAATTGTGCTGAACAGTAGCATTTGTTTGGGTTTTGGTTTTTTTTTTTTGACAGAGTAAAATTGGAAGAGATAGTCGCAGATGATTATGAAGAGATAGATGATGGCTTCTCTTATACACCAAAAGAAAACAAAAAAAGGCGTAGACAAAAGCAGGAAGAGGAAGAATTCTCTAGGAATGAAGACAGGCATAAAAGGGAAAAGAAAAAGAATAAACATAATCCTGAGTATTCCTCTTGTAGGGAAGAGACCTCTGTAGATATTCGTGACTCTCAAAAAAGGTACAAGAAAAGAAAAAGAAAGGAAGAAGTTAGTGGAAGAAATAGACTCACAGAAGGTAAGGAAGAGAGCTCTACTGACCAATCTAAAAAGCTTAAAAAAATGGAGAGGGAGAAACAGTTGGCAACAAAAAAGAAGGATGAAAAGCAGACAAAGGCCGCTGCAGCAAAGATGGCTTTAGAACAGGCAAATGAGAGCTTTTTTCTAAATTCTGGTAAAAGTAACACCAAAAAAATCACAACGCAGTCCGGAAAAAAGAGGGTGGGAGCTTCAGATTCCTCCAGCACGTCATCTGACAGTGACAGCAGTGAATTAAACATAGAGCAAAATAAATCTTCCCATAAACCTGTAGTGGCAGCACTTCCCAAAGGCAAATCCCAAGCTGCTGCAAATTCTGATGTGAAAACTGTTGTTTCTAATAAAGTCACTGTAAAGTCTAACGCTGAAAATTCCACTAAGACTGCAAATAGTAAAAATGCTAAAAAATCCCAGTCCTCTAGTTCAGATTCTGACTCAAGTACAGAGGATGAGAAAGTGGCAACGGCACAAGACAGTACTGCGAAGGAAAAGTCTCTGCCTGACAATGTGGCAGCTGTAAAAACCAGTACCACCAAGGCTCCCAAAGCAAAGACCTCCTCTTCAGAGTCTGATAGTTCAGATTCAGAAACACTTGTTATTAAAAAACCCGCAGCGAATGCTGGACTGAGTAATTCCGTAGTAAGAAACTGTACTAAACAGTTGCCAACCAGTATTCAAGGACCACTTGCCAGCCCAGGTCGTGGAAGGGGGCGTGGAACAGGAGAGGATAACTTCTGGAGAGGACCTAGGGGCCGTGGGTTTCGTGGGATGATGAGGGGCCAAGGCCGTGGGAGAGGAGCAAACCCTGGCTTCTTCTATAACTACAGCAGTGAAGGCCAGAAACAGAGGCAGTTAAATGAAGCTGCGACAAACACTTCTGTTCTTGTCCAGGTGAGTGACTTACGCAGTCATAGGTCACCTTTCTCTTGCAGCTTTAACTGTACAAAAAATGTATAGGACGAGAGTAATAGATTAGTAGGATAAAGGTTGATCTTAACTTAGTAAATCTGATATTTACTGTATCATCTCCATTTAGCAGCCTGAGGAAGTGTTTATGAAACAACATTTAAGTGATTGTATTATACATCTCAAAACCAAGCGCTCGGATACATACCTTACTCTTCTCAGAGCGTCTTACAATCCATGCAGCATAAACATTGTCTTCTGTTTTTAGTAATACAGTAATGAAATCAGTGCGTTTACCGTTTGTTTCACAGAATCCCGTGGAAGTCCCCAAGAGAGACTATAGCGTGTTACCTCTTCTAGCTTCCCCACCACAAGTGGGAGAAAGAATTGCCTTTAAGGTAAAGAACTTGTGAAATACTGAATGTTCGCGGGCTAAATTTGTTTCATTTGGGCCACTGTAAGTTTTGCAGGACATGCTACAGATAGTGTAGTCTTGACAACCAAAAGCTTACACTGAAGAACTTAATCTTACATTGTTCTGGGTCTGTTACCCTAGAAATATAAGAGTTAGGAAGTAGTCTTCATCCTACTTGTTCTTTTTTAAAAACTTTGTTTCAAACTTAAGCAGATGGTTCAGCACCTAAAATGTCCTGTGTCTACTGTTTGTAGGCATCTCTGAAAGCGTTCACGCCTCTCTTGCTGTCTTTCTAATCTAATAGTTTTCCCATACAACAGAAACTGTTACAGTTTTCTTTTTACAACAAAAGCATTTTTTAAAATTCTTTTGTTGTAAAGTCCGACTTCGATTTTTACAAAGGTTTGGAGCATGTGCATAAGTTAAATGCATTTCTTCAGACTTCCTGTATTTGTATCACACAACGAAATGTTGTCTCTGCTGTCGTTTCAGTGTGAATTTCCATGTACATCTGCACAATGACTCTCCTAGCTAGCACACAAGTCAGTTCACAAATAATAGAATTTTCTGGTTGCACCTTCACAAAGTCTCTCTCTCTCTCTACCGCGGGCGTATTCTCAAGGTTTATGTTTAAATAAGAATGCCAGAAAGAAGCATGTTACCCCTCTCTTTCCAACATGCAAGGAAAATCAGCATTAAAATTAGATGCTATAAAAGAAGAAAAAAATTCTCTATGTTGTTATTTCTCTCTGTATCATTTCTACAGTATTATTGCAAGTCTTTCCATACAAATAATTACACTTCACTGCACAATAAAGTAGTAAATGCAAATGAAATCACTGCAGTTGAGGAGGCTGGGATCCATCTCCCTGATCTCCTCTCACAGCCTGACCTGAACATAAAGCTTTTGGAGCAGTGAGTCCTGGAAGACTACCTGGGGCTGTGATAGGCATCAGGATCCGGGAGTGGGAGACTTGGTTCTTGCACTTCCCTCTTGCTGAAGAAATGTGTCGGGTATAGGTGGCATCATCAAGGATTGGGAAAAGTTGTAATTTGTTATTTGTATTTCTTTCAACAGCGCTTGGAACTAACTGAAAATTACAGTCCTGAAGTTTCAGACTATAAGGTACTGGTTTTGTTTCCTCCCTTAATTCACTCACAAAACTATTGTAGGTGAGGTAAGGCTTAAATATTTTGAGGTTGTGCAGTATTTTTCTTCTCGTCCACTTGACTCCGTGGGCTATTCCTGGTGTAGCAGTAAAAGTGAAAACGCTAGAACCTAAAATAATTGAAAATTTGAAAGGTGTAGCAGTTATTAAAAAAAAAAACAAAACCCGCAAGCATTATTAATGATCGCTAATATTTTAGAGATGACAAAAAAATGCAGACCTTCAAGTAGAAAAATGTAGCTGTATTCAAGACTACTGCTGTTTGAAGTCAAGGCAAATTCTTGAAACTGGTGCAAGTAAAATTTTGTAGCTACTTCAAATAACTTGGTTTCTGGGTAAGTCCTGATTTAAACTACAAGGATGGTGACAACGAATAAGTTCCGTTTATTGATGCCAGTAACTTGCAGATTGCCGAGCTTTAATACTTTGCAGATTTTATACATAGAGAAAAAATTGACAGATACACTGCTTAACTTGATCAAGTACCACGGTCGTCGTCGTGTGGAATAGTTATCCAGTGCTGAAGTATATCTTGTCTGATTCTTTTCTTGTTGCTTTATGAAGGAGGGGAAAATAATCAGTTGGAATGCTGATAAAAAACAGATCGAGCTTGAGATCCTTTCGTCATCGGCAGGACAATGTACGTACCGTGGGACACCAAATGCTTGTTGTCATGTGCATCGCTTGGAAAACAGCTAGTCCAAGGCACACTTCATGTTTCAGGTGTATTTCCAATTTCCTTGGGTTCCTTCTCAACACATCCCTCCCCTCCTCACTCCCTCCCCAAAAAGTCTATTTAAGTGGAGAAATTCTAACACTTGCTAATTGTATTGAAGATGCTCATAGGTATTTACAAAATAAAATTTGTCCAGTCAGCACGGGGAGTCAGTAACTCATCTCTACTGGGGTTTCATTTCCTGGAAAAACTAAAATTGTTATATGGAATTACAGAGAAAATTTTAGATCATAATGCCGTTCTTTGCGACGTCAGTGAAGCCGCTGTCTTCAGCGGATGTGGAACTGAGTCCCTGCAATGACAAAGTGCACTTCAGACACCTGAAACCATGAATGTCTCTGCAATGGAATGTGTATTCTGCAGTTGCCGTTTAAGCCAGAATTAATGAATCATCATCGTATGAGCATTTTTCTCAAATTTAGGCAGCGTATTGTTGATTAACTTTTTCATGCATATAGTTAGATAATTACCTTAATTTTGGTGCGTAGTATTCGGTTCTAACTCAGATTTTTTTGGTTACAAGTATGAACCCAAACACCCAGCTCAAAAAAACCCTGGTTTTGACTAGCTTGCTAAACACGGTAAACATTTAAACCTTTTTGCCTGTAGTTAATGGAGTTGTTTGTTTGTTTTAAAGTTGCTAAAGAGCCAGGGAAATTCGATCTGGTTTACCAGTCTGCAGATGGCGCAGAACTGATAGAGTACGCTGTTCCTCAGGATACAAAGGTATGCGGGTGTCCTCTTTTGAAGCCTGTTACAAGTTTTGCATAGCTGATACCTGCCCGGCTTTACGGCTCCGTTGGTCTCAGCGAGATTCCCTGTATAGTAATGCATCTGATTGATTGAAACAAATGAAAGCAAAACTAATTGTTACTTTCTAGCAAGAATGTGCAGGATTACAAGAGAAGAATCACTTCTTGCATGTTATTCAATTAACTAGATTCAAAACCAGTCATCAAACTGTGTAACTTTTTGTTTTGGCTAATCAAATAAACAGTATCATGTCTAGGTGGAGTATCAGTTTTTACAAGGTTATTCATTCCACGCCCTGTTTTTCTTACCCGGGGTGTCAGGCAGGTTGAGGGTTGTTAAGAAGATCGATGAATCACAGGAAGGATCCGTGGTCTTTGTTCAGTAGTGCTGTTCGAGCCTGGACAAAGCATCACGTAGGAGAAATTGCGTCTGCCTGTATAGTTCGTACATGCTAAGTACTGTCTGTATCTTGTTTTCAGATAACGGAGAGTTGGGATGCACTGATAGAGCCAAGGCTGATTGTTGAGTCTTCAGTTAACGGATCCAGCGTTGAAAATGGAACGATCTAAGATGTGAACAAATGTAAATAATTGTATGGACTTGTTTTGTGAAATGCTGCCTTCTAGTTCTGGGGGCAGCAGATGCACTGGTGGAGATTTTTAATAAATGGTTTTAAAAAGAAACTATGCCAAAAGAAAAAGAATCACTTTTTTCTTAGTATATGTTTTTATGTAATACAGGAATACTTTGTTTATTATAGGAAGTCTGTAATACAGATCTGTGTTGTTTTGGATTTTTTTAAATAGAAGCTTAATAACAATTTTTATATCCTACTGCTGCGAGCTGCGGAACTGGAATGGTTTGATCAGAAAGATAAAATACGACGTACTGTCAGTAACTCCATTTAAATGTCTGGGTTTGGCTAGAGCCGTGTAACTGCCACGCAGAGGTAGCTTGCTGTAAGGATAATTAAAAACAACATTTAAAAATGAAATAGAAATGTTGTTGAAGTGCACGTCTCTTCCTTTGCAGCTGCAGAGCGTGATCAAACGCCATGACCTTGCCGTTATTTACAGGGTTCACCTGAACATGTCAAGAAAAACTTGTGGATTTCAAGCTTCTGTGATTCTGAGAGGCAGATAAATAGTATTGCTGACTGACAACTTTGCCTAGAACGAGTGGAATATGACATGAATCCCTGGCAACATTGTGTCCCAGTGTGCTAATCTGTGTAGGCTCTGAAAGCCCTGTTGTTTGTTTCTTCTAAAGCAAACCCTTTTGCCCTTGGAGTGCTGGAGTTTCTGTGCTGCCTTTCCCCTTTCCTTCCTAGTAGCAGAACGGGTCACCAGGTGGTGGCAAGGCGCCTCACTGGCGTCTCTGCTCATTATCAACTTTGAGGTAGCACCTCGTACCCACGTAGTCCTTGCATCTTGGCAAGTCTTACAATTTAAGATAATCCCTGTCCCGGGTAGTTGACTCTTAAACAGAAGAGCTGAAAAAAAAAAACCACCCAACAAACTTGGATATGAACAATCACCTGAAAAATTGTACATGATGTCGTGTACTCTGACTAGTGCATGATTACATGAAAATATTGCACGCCTTTGCATTATCCCTATTAAAATGTTTGTGAAGGAATCATTTTTATATGAGTAAAACTGATTTGTGCATTGCGGTTCTCTTCAGTTGCCGTTATTTTATATTAAAATTTGTTTTTGAGAGAAATGGACAGTTGGATTCATGCGTGGATATTCTTGCAAACTGGACAAAAAGGAGATTCCAGACGCTCTAGCACAGTCATGCTGAGACAGCTGGGGTTAATGGAAAGATTTTTTTCTAAAGGAAGTCGTTATTTTGAATTCTTAAAAATTGAAAAAGCTAAACGCAAGTACTTCACAGCATTTTAGAGCAGGATTCACCTCTTGTCCCACTGCCTACAGCGCATTTTGGCTGCAAAGTAAATGGATACAGGGCCCCTCTGGCTGTGACGAACAGATGATGGTTGAAAACAAATACACCCCAGAGAGGATGTTTTGAAGACAAAATCTTGAGGTTTACTTACCCATTGTTATCAAAGTTGGGTGAAACTACTGTTTCAATGCACGGTTTAAATCAAATCAAGTAAATGCTGGCTGTCACACCCATACGCCTTCTCTTGGCAGAGCCGCACACAAGGCATCTCGTACCGGGGGAGCCGGGGCAGGGCTGGGGCACTAAAGGGGTGAGAAATGAGGAATAGGGCAGAATGTGCACGTGAATCCCAGAGGGAGCTGGTGATGCTCTGAACAAGCCCTTTTTGCTTGCTCTCCGTCCCTAGAGTTCTGGGGTCTCTGGCAAGCCCCTTTGCTGGGGCAGCCCCAGCTGCCAGTCACGGGGACTCCTTGCCACCCTCCTCTATGCAATTTAGCATTACGGGATTGTTTAAAAATTCTGTTACAATTTTTTAACAAATTCTGGTCTCACGACTCCAAATGTGAGGACGTGTTTGAGCTAGCAAGCTACAGTCACGCACGCACAACACGCTACAGGCCTACAGGCAGGGTGAGCGCCCGCAGCTGGAGGCTGGCAGCCAGCAGCTGCTGAACGCATCTCAAAGACCTGGAAGTTTGCTGCTGTGACTACAGGCCTTGCAAAAATACACTGAGTAGCCGTCAGCTCTTTAGGAATTTGGGGTCATTTATAATTTTGATGGGAAAATCATACCTACTTAAACCACTTTGAATATTAAATCCAAAAAAGTAAGAGAGTATCAGAACACCTGTCTCGATGTTTGCTCAGCCACGTGTGCACAAAGAACAATTTATTCTGCTGTGCTTCTAACTTCCTGCTCAGACTCCGAGTGGCACTTTGAATCCGCAATATCTGGGCAAAGGGTTAGATTTAGTGCAGAGCCGCATGAAGACGCTCTCAAGTAATTGCAAGCAAGCAGAATAGTAACTTCAGTAGCTAATTAAATGGTAAAATTCTTCAGTAATTTTTAATGTTAAACATTGTTTTTTAGACAACAGGGGTGGTTGGGCTTACTCAAAACAGAATTTCAAGCCCTCTCTGACAATGGAGAACTTAAATTGCTCATCTGAGCTCTAAACATCCAGTGTTCTGCTCCAGAAGCAAAAGCTACAATTGTGAGGGTGTATATTTACACTTTCTATTTGCATACCTTTGTCTCCATCAGCAGACACCAGGTGAGTGCTGCAGAAAATACAGTGAAGGTGTTGAGCCTTTGAAAGATGACGGTGGCTTAGTCCAGGTAAGCCCAGGAAAAAGTGCTTCGTTCACCTGTAGAAAAATAAGGAATGTCAACATTAACAGCTGCTCTTTGGGCCCATCCCTGGTAACACACACACCACAGCTCTGTGAGAACGTTCCTTTGCAGTCACTGTCAATCACCACTGAGGTACCCTCAGGTGCCCGCATCCCCTCTGACAGCAGTTACGAAGTCCCGATCTGCATATCCCAACGAAGCTGTAAATAAGTGGAGCTGTGCCCATCTCCTAGAAACTCCCCCACCCTCGAGCAGATTACATACTTGATCCTTGAATGTTCGCTCCTCCCTGCCAAAGCCACGGCAGCTCTGAACGCCTCCTGTTGTCCCTTCTGCACCGTTACTAAGCAGTGAATCAGAGCCCGTGACACACAACCCCTCCGTAGTTCCTCCTGAAGGAGTATGACGTGATTGGAGCAGATTATTGATGTAGGTAGAAGCCAACATTATCTGTATAACACAGGTTTACAAGGACCATTCAGATTTAATTTAGTCTTCCAAAATAACTTGGCTAGGAATTTCTTTCAAAGCACTAATTCTATCAAACAAACCACCACTGCCTCTTTTGAGTGCTTTATACGACTCCTGAACATTTTTGGAAGTCTCTGAGAATTAATGCCAACACAGAAACCTCACAATTCTCTGCTAATACTTTTTAAACGACATTAAAAGGAACATCAGCAGTTCTCCACACTAGGCGTCCTTTGGCCACTGGAAATGCAGTCGACAGCAGATGGCTTCTTCCGCTGCAGGCCACCAGGCTCTGTTTAAATTCTTGGGGAGGTCACGGTCTTTGTGCCAGGCTGGTCCGTTTCACCCACGCTGCCAGTGTCGGGTGGAGAAGTACGGAGGGCATGAAGGAAGTCCCTGGGACACCAGCAGACAGGGCAGAAGAGGGAGCAGGGAGAGGCCACTGGGAGAATCTGGAGTCAAGTCAGTTAAGACAGGAGCGGTTGCACACATTGCTACTCAGCATCCAATGTTTCTGTAGAAACACCAATTATTCAACAGTCAGACTGAGGAAAAAAAAAAAAAGAAAATTTGAGGAAGTATCTGACGCGCGGAAAGGTAACTTCACAACTCTCAGGTAGAACTGTAAAGCAGGTATGTTTATTCAGCGCTGGGGGAACATGGGGAGTCGTCTCCTAAGCCATGCCCCCCCCGTTACTGTTCTTTGGAGACCTTTTATAACCAGCACGTTCACCCGTCATACGGTGGGTCTCCCGCGCATCTGGTTATCGCTCGCCATGGGGGGGGCCTCCAGCACATTTTGTTATCGCTCGGTGTGTTTACAGACGTTTCGCTGGGCGCCATTTTATACAATACTGTCAAAAGTCATTTAAGCAATGTTAGCAAGAGCAACCTATGTTATCAAAAGCCATTTAAGCGATGTTAAGCCATGTAAGCAATGTTAGCAAGAGCAATCTTTGTGAATGTATCTGGTTCTTCCTTGCTTCAGTATCTTCCGTTGAGATGGTTTCCACATTCACAGCGCAGCAACCTGTGTGCTTTGAAAACACCAGATCGACATCAGCTTATTTGACCTTCACCAGCCAGGTTAACCGTAGCTCAGGGGAAAGCAGCCGGGGCTGGCGGCAGCTCGGCCCTCTGCCCGGAGGGAGTCGGGGCTCACACGGTCGCTTGGCCTCAAGCTTTGCGGGCAGCGGTGAACAAGGGCGGGCAGCTGCCAGACCGCGCTGGAGCGTCCGGAGTCCCCTTTTTGTCCAGTTTTGGGAGGGGAAGGGGGCAGCCGGGAGGCAGCGCTCCCCACCGCGGTGGGGCTGGCAGTCCGGCTGGGCGTTCGCATCCGAAATTACTCACTTCGGTTTAGAAACCAAACCCGAGACCTCCCGGGCACAGCGGCTGCGACGGGCGA
>NW_008824772.1:2881444-2903657 GCF_000699105.1 Pygoscelis adeliae
GGTCCCTGGGTGCTGAGGTCGTGGGCTGCGGAGTGCCTGGGGGCGGCTGGACCAAGGCCTGGACTGTAAATCTGGTGCCTGGCCCTGGCAAACCGTTACCCGCCCTCCAGCATGCGCTCGGGCACGTCTTCAGAGTCGTTCCTTGCGTTTTCCTCCTCTCTCCAAGATTGTGCTCCGAGGGTCTGGGAGCTGTGGTGGGGTTGATAGCCAGCTGCTGTCGAGCTGGGCTGACTGGGGAGGCCTCCTGCCTCTGCGGGTGCCACCCCCAGCTCCGAGCCTCCCCTGCTGCTCACTGCACGGGGTTCACTGTGTGGCTTTACTGCAGGCTGACCGAGGGACTGTAGGCAGACATTGCTCTGTGTGTGTTCTTACGAAGCAAAGAATTATAGAAGTAGCCTAGGGAGAGCTTTAGCATGTAGATAAAAGCCAGGAGCGGGTTCTCCGTGGAGTGGAAGGGAAGGAAACCTGGCTTTTGTATCTTAAGGTGCAGCTGAAAACCTGAGGGTAGGTGAGTAAAGCATGCTTGAGAAGTTTAGGTGGCCAAACTCCCATCTGTTCGGCGAGCGTGTATACTGCTTGCCCTCAGAAGTCCTCCATGATTTAGCTTAGCAGCATCTTGAACTAAAGGAATAGGTAATTCACATCTGAGCAATAAAATTCTCAATTAAAATGAGAGGGGTGAACAGTAGCATTAACCTAGTGCCCAAAGTCCAACATAAAGTTTATTCTTAGCACTGGGAAGTGCTGTGCTGATGAAAGCACTCAGTCCTTATCAAAAGAGTGAGTCAGCAGCGTGCATCTTGCTGTTGGGAGAGGTGGAGCTGTGGGGAGGGTGCCGGCTCCATGAGCCACACATGTGCAGGAGAGTATTTTTACATCCTGTAAGGTTTAAGGAGAGTAGGTTTTAAATCGATACTACTAAATGCTTACAATGGTTATTTAAAACTTCCTGTAAATATGATTCTTACTCCAATAAGCATGACCTGACTGAGAGCAGACATGGCAACTGCTGCTCTGAAATACTTTCTCATCTCTTCTGTTGCAGTCGACGCTGAAGAAGAAGCTGACGGAACTGCATAGTCAGAGTGAGAGAGCTGCTCGAGCAATGAGCACTGTGAAAACAAACCAAAGCCAAGCTGCTGTAAGTGGGTAACTGTTCAAAATGCCGTCAGGTTGCTTGGCATACGCTGGCCGCTGCGTGTTCTTGATGTACTGTGTTGTACTCTTGTGACAGAGCTGTAGTATTGAGATTGCATTGGCAGGAGAAGACAGAAGAATTGGGAAGGAACAGAGGAGGCGTTTTGGCAGAGCCAGGCAGCTCTGTGGGAGATGGAAGTAACCCAGCCACCGTGCAATACCTGGACGTGCTGACACACCTGACCTGTAACAGGGCTCAAATCCGTCCTTTCCTGTTGCACCAGACAGTGCATAGCTGCGCAGCCCACGCTAAAGGATTAGTGGGCTGTAATGGCTGCACCAGTGCAGAAAGTTGGGATGTCTCTCCCCCATAAATTACCGCAACTAATCCTTGCTCTTAGCCGATGATCGGGGTTGCTGTTTGTGCCGATGGCTGGATCGGGTACGTCTCGCTTGTACCATCCTTTCTGAACCGAGTGGTGGAGACCAAGAAACTGAAAAGCTGCCGGGGCAGCACTTCTGCGCTCCTCTGGAACATCTCTCGGAGGATCAGGAATTACTTTGTATTAACCAGAGATGCCACATCTCTGAGGCAGAAACAGCTACAGCCGTGCGAGTGGGTGTGCGGTGTCCAAGCTCGCAGTGGCACAGCCCTGTCCCAGTGCTGGTAACCGCTAGATGGCACGGCTGGCCCGGCCTCTGCCCAGCAGCCCCCGCAGCAGGGGTCTGGAGACTAACGGGCCTCATCTCTTGGGAGCAAATGAGTTTTCTTTCCAAACTGCATAGAAGTACATAGCTTTTCTATTGCCTGTTTCAAGTAATTGAAGCCTACGTGTTCCTCAAAGGCTTGGGTTTTTCTTGTAGTAGTAGTAGTAAGCAGTACTTTGTCCACAAACTGTTCTTTTGAAACCAGTGTCTGTCTGTTCTTGTCTGCTCCAGGAGGCAGCTTCCAGAAAGAAAGATTTGATCAGAAGTGAGTTTTCAGAAATTAAAGCTTTAATTGAAGAAAGAGAAAATCAGACCTTAAAAGTAATTGCAGATGAAGAAAAAAGAGTTTGCAATAAGTTTGATTATATTTACGGTGTTCTGGGAAGTAAGAAGAATGAAATTCAGTCTCTCAGAGATCAGATTGAGATGGCACTGACTGAAGATGATGACATTCTGTTTTTGAAGGTAATATGTCCTTTAGATGCGAATCCAATTCTTTGTGTTTCTAGAATGCAGAGTCACAAAAACCTGCTGTGGTAGTCTTGCTCTCCAGGCACTCTGTCAAATGATAATGCTGTCGTGTGCAAGAACCTGCTATAAAAGGATGTACCGATAAATACAGAAATATCAATGAAAGAGTGCTGAAATGGTGTCTGGTAACTCCCCCCAGTTCAGCCTCTGCCACAAGCGGAGGGGCCAGTGAGAGAATTCGTGTCATGAGGTGTTGCAGCTCCACGCTGTGACACCATCTAGTAGATCTTTCTCACTGCTTCAGATATCAGTTGAGAATTAATGCATATGGGTTGCTGCTGAAATTTTGCCACGGGTCGTGTCTGACTAGCCTTTGCTCCTTTGAATTTGAGAGGAATGCACAAAATCCACCCCATTTAAAGTAACTTGGTTGTATTTTTATGTCTGCTACACAAGGTGGTCTGCATGAGATCTTCTGTTTCTCATTTCAGAGAGCAGCAGCCCTGCAACGAATGTCAACAAAAGACGCTTTCGTCCCTGTAATTGAAATGGACCAGAACTTGATACATTCCACTTACCAGTCTGCCATTAACCTTAAAGATACTGTGAAACTTGCAGTGACTCTGTATAGGGAGAAAAAAGCAGAAGGTACTGTGTCACTGGGAGAATTGGCATTTTCTGCCTTGGCTTTGAGTTCAAATGAGGCATCTTCCCCCTCCAGTCCAACTATCATTTAAAAAAAAAAATACTGCAGCAAATACAGTTGGTTAATATAAATTGTCTTCCAACTTCTGTGGTCCTCCATTTCCAAACAAAAATGCTATAATCTGGGCTAAACTAGGAGAAGAAGCATGCCAGTGTCTCATGACTTTTTATCTATACTTGGATAAGCTGATGAGTATCGTGATACTATGCCCTTCTGGCACAGCTCAGCCTTTATTCCTTACAGTAATTTATGTTTTTATTATGTAGCAGAGTTGGATGCAGTTAGGATGTGGATTTGAGGGGAGACATAAAATGCTTTTGAGTGATAGGACGACGGTTACCCAACTGTAAAGGTGCCGATCATGGAAGTGTTGTAGAGAAAAACCGTACTTACCGGGTTAAGCAAAAGTATCTTTTTGGACTGGGAATGGGTATCTTCTATGCAGTTTCAGTCTCTGCCGAGTATCACTTAAGTTCTATTCACGTGACTGAAAAATAAGATTGAAAAATGTCCTTGCTCATGCATTACTGTTCCTGGCAATACACACCAAATGTAAAATATTGCCATTGCAGCAAAACTACCACCTGGGAAAACTAAGCCCCCTCCAGCAGCTTCTCTAAATAAAATCTCTGTTGGGAAAAAGCCTCTGGGACCACGTAAGTACTAAACATCATCCTCTCCTAACTGTGGTTTTACCATTAAATAAGAATTCAAGCAGTTACCCAAGAGCTGTTTGCTCTAGCGGTGATGCAGTCATTACCTGTAGTGAGCACCTTGGCATGGGAAAGGGAGGGCGTTTTGGGCTCTTTGGTGATGGATGCCTTGTGAGCTGTAAAGCAGCAAACTGCCCAGATACAGTGGTGCATTAGCCTCAGCGTGTGCGTGCACCTGTAGCGATGCCAGTGCAGGCTGTAAAGCAAAGCAGAGCCTCCCCGCCCTCTGGTTCTTGCAGGTTTTTTTTCACTTGTACTAAACATCTGTTGGTTTGTTTGATGGATTTGTATGTATTGAATGCTGCTTACGAGCTGTTCATGTTCTGTTTCTTCCCCCCCCAAGAGCATATCCACAAAGAGAAAAACCTTCACCAGACTCAAGCCACTTTGCAGGTGGAGGCAGATACCAGTAAGTGGTGATTAACTGCAGCCTTACTCAAACATTTTGCTGGCCATGTCTCACTTGCAGTCTAAGGCTGGGGTGATGGAGACAGTCTTTGTAGCAGGTTATACTGGGGCCTTTCGGTGTTGTTTTGTCCAGATACTGGTATTAATGCGGCACTCCAGCCTGTTTGGAAGATCTTCCATATTATCTTTTTGAAGTAAATCCAAGTGTTAAGAAACTACTTCTGTTACTTCCACTGAGCTCTTGACACGTGGTCCCTTCCATTCACAAGTCCTGGGTGTGGAGCACTCAACAGGGTCTGTTGTGGATTGCTGGAGGCGAATGAACTTGTAGCTCCTGTTGCTGCACTGGAAGATCTGTTGTAAAAAGAAAAGGAATAGTCTATGTATGTGCCTCATGGGAACAGGCTTATTACCACTTGCCCTAACACGCTGCATCCTGGAGTAGAGATGCAGCTCCTTCCAGGCTTATGTCCCTGTGAAATAGGAAGCAAATAGTACGTTGTGCTTTATGTGTTAGCTTTCCATTGTGGGTGTATTTGTACATGGCTTCAACGTGCTGGACTGTCAGCTTTAGCTACTGCTGCAGCTTCAGAAGAGCCATGATGACGGTGTTACAGCTGGCATAGTCTATCGGTGGCTTTTCGGTCTCAGTAGAACTCACAGTTCACTTGTTTTTTTTTTTCCCCCC
Organism: Pygoscelis adeliae; assembly: GCF_000699105.1. Classification (NCBI taxonomy): domain Eukaryota; kingdom Metazoa; phylum Chordata; class Aves; order Sphenisciformes; family Spheniscidae; genus Pygoscelis; species Pygoscelis adeliae. The sequence continues at coordinate 2,886,276 of NW_008824772.1, forward strand.
CTCCAGAGGAGAAAAAGAAACCCGTTAAAGTTGGTGAGTCCAAACTTTCAGCATACTCATTCTAATTTTCATTGACTGCTCTTAAAAAGATAAGTAGATGGTCACTAGTGTTGGTGTATTAAGCAGAAGTTCACCTCTTGCTCTGAGAAGGCTCTTACTAGTCACTGTGAGAGCGATCAAGCACTGAAAGAGGTTGCCCAGAGACAACGGGGGATTTTCAAAACTTGACAAGACTGTGAGCAACCTGAGCTAATACTGAAGTTAACCCTGTGTGGAGCAGGAGGCTAAACCAGAAAACCTCTAGAGGTCCACTCCATCCTGAGGGTGTCTGTGACTGTGTGTTAAGCATGCAGGGGTTCTTCCCAACTGGCCTAACTCTCTTTTCTTCTGTCGACACAGCACCAGCCACGGGGACACTAAATGCTGCAGCTGCCGTTTCAACTAAAGAGCTTATTGACAGCTTTCTGAAGAAACCCAGAGAGGAGCTTTTGCAGTGTAAGACACCCAACGTTACACTACTTGAAGATGAACTTTCTGTGCTTACTGAACTGGTGTTATGTGTCCTCTGTAGTTATCTGACAAAAATACTTTTGAGGGGGTTTAGTTAGCTTAGTAGGTTATCAACTAGTTGTTACAAATGAAGGAAACTTTTGGAGGAAAAGGGGGCAGGAGGTTTCTGCGTGGTTCTTTTGCCAGATGAATCAAATTTATTTTCAGTATTCATGTATCTTTATGAAGGTAAATGACGTTTTCTCAGTAATGGCTTTGGTTTCCCCCAAAATGACTGCATTAGGGTAGCCTAGAAATACGATGTAATGCACTAGATTTTTCTTTGAAATGAAATGCAGGCTTTTATGTGAGCCCATGATGGCTTGCTTAAGATGCTATACCAGATGGTATACAACATGGTATACCTTTTGCTGCCAGATCAGCAATCCTCTTCTTCTGCCGACATGTATTTGGGTGGTGAAGGAATCCCATGGGAATGCAGGAAGGAAGGAAACTTGCCCTCCGTTTGCCTGCTGTGTAACACAGAGCTGCAGTTGAGCCCAGCGGCTATTACTGTGACCCTAAGAACTGCCTGCCCTGTGGAGGAGAGCAGAGCAGGAAGAGAAACGTGCATAGGAACAAGTGCCTAGGCAGGATGGTATAAACAAAAGTGCTTTGCTCTTCAGTACCTTCAAACGATTCATGTCATTGCAGATGCTGCTAACATCACGCTGGATTACAACACAGCTCATAACAAAGTGATTCTGTCTGAGAGGTATACCAGGATGTCTGTCTCAGACACGCCTCTGAATTATAACTACCACCCTCAGCGCTTCACTGATTGTTCCCAAGTGCTGGGGTTCCAATGCTTCAAGAGAGGCATCCACTACTGGGAAGTGGAACTGCAACAGAACAACTTCTGCGGCGTTGGCATCTGCTACGGCAGCATGGACCGGCAGGGGCCAGAGAGCCGCCTGGGGAGGAACAGCAGTTCTTGGTGTATTGAGTGGTTTAATTCCAAAATATCATGCTGGCATAATGATGTTGAAAAGTGCTTACCCAATGTGAAGACTACCAAGGTTGGTGTGCTGCTCCACTGCGAGGGAGGGTTTGTGATGTTCATGGCTGTTGGGGAGAAGCATAACTTGATCTATAAATTCAAAACCCAGTTTACTGAAGCCTTGTACCCTGCCTTCTGGTTATTTTCCAGTGGCACTGTTCTCTCTCTCTGCCAAGTGAAACAGTAAGGTCTTGTATCTTAATTTAGTTCGCCTAAGTACTCACATGTAGATAATCAGTCCTGCAGCAACTCTTTGTATGTGTTAGTCTAAGAAGTCTCGAAGATCATTTGTTTGAGATGAAAATTACTAGCTCTTTTAAGCAGTTTGGGAAATCTGCTGATTTTTTTTTTTTTGGTCAGAATTGCTAAAGCCTTTAGATAGTGATTTAGTAAAATGTTGATGAATGATACTAAAAACTACAATGAAAGGTTTTGCAAAGACCTTGATTGTCCTTCTGAAAACGAAGTTACAATATGAACCGTTGTTAAATGTCTTCAGTAGCTGCTGTGGCTTCTGTGGTTTGCTGTAAAGGATCCCCAGAATTAACTTTCAGGTCTAAATGTGCTTCACAAGTAGCACTAACCCCTTTGAGAAAGAAACAGGAAGAATTCCTTGGAAAATTAAGGTTCCAGGCTTTGAGGTAGGTCTCAGTGTTGCCTTTTCCTCTATATGCAGACTGTTGTCCATAGTCAGGACTTGCAATACACGTGTTCCCAGTGTATGACTCCATGAGATGGTACAGAATGAACTATTAAACTCCGTAAGTTCAGGTCTTGTGATACCAACTTATAAAAGTCAATATGACAAATCTCATCAGAATAGAAATGCAGAGACTTTCAGAGTTGATGGATAAGAAATGGTGTCAGAATCACCAGGAAATAAATGACATTGACTCAGAGACTAGGAATATGCCAGAGAGTCTTCAGGAAGACATCCTGCAGAGCAGTGGCGTGCGCCCTGTAATAATATAGTTTGTGGGATGAACCATTCTGTCTCATGTTCTGACCCAGAACATGTTTCACATCTTCACACTGAAGGCTCTTCAATGGTGGACTTTTTTGTGTGTGTGCTGAGGAGTTCAGGGAGTGCATTTTTGGCTTGCATAGGGAGCATAAATGTGCTGTCCACTTAAAGCAGGGTCTGCTGTCATAAAGCTTTTCCTCTTTGTGAGGCGGGATATTCTCTGCTGGTGTATCTTTAGTTGTTCAGGTGGTAGAAACTGGATTTCCTACATGTTATTTGGACTCTGATTTGAGGAGTCTCAAGACGCTGTGGACAGTACATAGAAAATGCCACTTCCTCTCTGCATGAAGCTTGCAGGCAGACAGGTGAGTCTTTTGAAACATACAGGGAACTAGCATAAAGGAGAATATACTTCCATTCCCACTGGGATGGATTTTTTAATTCTCCTGGTGTTCTTTGCTTTGGGTTGTGGTATGTCTTCAGAAGTCCTCGCCACGTACAGAAGAATCCATACTTCTGCATTTCTTACAACTTCAAAACAATCAGTAGGCAATCAAGGTATTTGGATCTCATACTTATTGGGCCTGTATCTTGTTGATGCCTCTGGACTTACCATGCTAGCTCTGACTTCTTGAGGTAGCCCATGAAGAACAGGGAAGCTCACACGAGAGACTTCCTGGACTTTGATTTGTCAAATTCCCCCTTACGGGACTTGGTGAAATAAACCACAAAGTTACTACTGGCAGTTTAGAAGGAAATGGTCAGAAGGCTCAAAGGAACCTCTGTGACTACACTTCATGTTAGCCAAAGTGCTTTAGAGAGAGACTTGCGGGAATTCAGGCTTGGTGTCTCTATTGTTACTTCGTTTGTAAACTCTCAGTACTTTGTCAAGGATAGCATAAGCCTGATAAGACTCTTCCATGTCTTTGGCCAGAATAGGATATGGAGCCGATGGCGGACCTAGAAGTGCCATGGCTGTCTTTGGAGTAGCTGTATTTCCTCAAGGGTCTCAGCTTTCCAAAGCACAGTCAGCACTAAAACTACCAAACTAAGCAAAACATTTCAAAAGGTGTGGAAGGAGGATGTGTCCTGCTAGGAGCCAACAATAAATGCAAAACTTTTTTTTTTTTTCTTCCTTCCCCTGCACTTCCAGTTTTTCAGCAGTGAGGGACAAGAGCAGTCTCCTCTGAGAAATCCTGTCCCTTTAGCTGCTTGGCTGTAATGCAGGGCTGCAGATCCACTCAGTAGGGTGCTGACGGAGTACTCTGTCTCCTTGTTCGTGAGGAAAAAAAAGCGCTCTGGCAGTTTGTGCAGTAGAGAAAGTCCCCATTTTCTATTGCTTGCTGCTTGACTTTAAAGAGGTGTCAATATTAACCTCTAAGCCTATGGGCTGCTTTAGCCATAGTCTGGAGTGATACTCAAGCAAAGTAAAGAGCAGCTTTTATTCTGCCCCGTTGGACAAGGTGGGATTCTTTAAATGTGACGCTGGTGTGTGACCAACAGTATATAACACAAAGGTGTTCTGGATTACCACAGGCAGTGAAACAAGCCTGCCACTGTACTCCTGATTCTCTTTTTTGTTTGTTTTCTTCTGTGCTATGAATGACTAGAAATGATAGAACAAGTTTCTGTTAATTTGGAATGAAATGAGAAATGCGTAACTGAATTGCTGCACTTCTGAAAACTTATTTTGGTTAGCTTCAGATATCTTGGATGTATCGAAACATTGGGGTGATATAACATTAGGAAAAAATATTGCTTACAGCATGATAAATAATGGATCAAAAGCCTCTTCAGCACAACTGAAGTGTTTTTACTTGGCCAGTAACTATCAAAGCTGTACTAGTTTTAAACAAAACATAGATACAAGTGTGTGTTTTAATTATACCTGTCTTTTTTATACTATAAAGAACCCAACTTATCCAATCTAGAAAAAGAGCTAATTCTGGTGTTAATAAAGCCATGAGGATGTGAAATGATTTGCATATTAATGTACAAGTGAGAGTATATGGAAAAATACTTGCCCACTGAAAATAAACTAACCTGTTTAATCTTTTCTTCAATGAAACATGTCATAAAATACTGCAGTTAGAAAAATAAATGCTTATGTAATTATAAACCTGTTGATTGTACCGATATATCAGCCATGTACTTCAGTATGCGTACTGTATGTTATTTCATATAGACCTGTCGGCTAGACATCCTTGTCAGGGCAATAGACACAGACTTTATGCCATCTGTTTTATGACTGCGCCTGTAACTGTTTTAGAAGTTGACTGTTGTTGATCTTTTCAGCTGTAAAGTGAGTGAATTATGATAGCTTGAATTCAATAAACATTCATGGTAAACCCTAATTCTAAATGTTTTGTTCTGTGGTCAGAGCTGAAGCAAGTAGTACGGAAGGCAGAAATAAAGATGCCATGGTGTACAAATAACAGGTCTTTTACTGCGTAACTCACCAAGTTATATGAGAACTGGGGCAGAGAGAAAAGGAGGAGAGCTGCATAGGCTGTGGTATGCTCTGGACCGGCAAATGCCATCCTAAACTACCTCCTCCACCTGAGCTACACACCCTTTACCAGTAACGCTGCATCCTAGCCGAGGGGAACTTCCTATCCAGTAAACGAAACTGGAGACCTTTTCAGGTAAGCAAAAACATGGTCATCGGCTGGAGGAAGATGAAAGACTAAGGCCTCAGTATGTGCAATGGGATTGCTTTAAAAAGCTTTAGGTGATGTCCAGCATCTGCCAGCTTAAGTTACACCTGGAAGCAGCAATGGGTGACGATTCCTAATACTACTCGGTGAAATCAAACTAAAGGGCTTGTGGTTTGCAAGCTGCTGCCTCCCCATGTGGCCAGTGGAAAGCAGCTCAACAGGGAGCTGCTCTGGTGGCTTCAACAAACTTTTAAAAATTAGCCAAAACAAAGGCACCCACAAAACAAGTTAAAAATTGACTTTTCCGCTTAAAGTTCTCCAAGCGAATTAGGCTGATGAAGGTTTTGGGGAATAAACTCCCTGAAGAGTTCCCAGAGAGTCAGACAATGGTATTACTTGATCAGCAGTGGCAGGTAGTACAAAAAACAGGGGGGGGTGGAAATCCTCATCTTCACTAACTACTTGTGCCACGATGTCCCTGGGATTAAGAGGTCTGCCAGAGTTCGGCCTCAATTTCCAAAGAAAGACAAATAGATATTTTGAGCCTGCATAAACTTGACTGTGACTACAGCCTGGGTCTTGAGCAAGTACCGAAACCCCAGAGAAGTCAGCATGCTCATTGCTCATACAAGGTCTGTTTTCTGACTTGCTAACGTAATTTCCTGTTGATTTAGCTTTGCGATCACTTTTTCACAGCAAAAGGAACAACAGACTTGGACTCCATATTCTCTGGGAACATACGTGAAAATGTTTATCAAGATGTTTCCTAATACTTGTTTCTCTTCCTAAAATAAAATTGTATTTGGCTAGCGTTTAACAGACCGTGCTTCCATACCCAGTTCTCTGACTCCCTCCCATCTCTTTCCTGATTCCCTCCCAGCTGAGTGGCTGCTACTTCTCAAATAATCAGTATGTCAGCTAAAAACACGTCACGGTGTGGTTGTTGTATGATTCCTATTCAAAGTTCATGTCATTTAGACTTTCATTGGCAGCTATTTTGTCCCATTAAAAAGTTCAAGACAGCAATTTGTAAATCTTGCTCAGCCAAGTAGAACTGTGAAAAAAAGGAGTTATTTCAAAAGTCAATTAATTGTGGTCTATCAGAGTGCTCCTCATTCAGTTTTTTTCCAGGCCTTGTCATGGGCTCACATCTGTCAGCCCTGTGTTTCCCAGGCTGCTATCAGATGCCGTTACATTGAAAATAATGGGTTTATTCACACCATTTATTGGACTTTGTGTGGTAGACACATTTGTATATCATTTTACGGTGTAACAATTCCATTTACATAAAATATAGGCAATTATGTGAGTCCAGCCAAAGCACTAAGGAAGGGTGGGAGGAGCCACCATTAAAATAATAAAAGCTAATTGAAAAGAGGCAGATAATTTAGGTGGAAATACCATCATGAGCAATTCTTGATCCTAAATTAGTTCAACAGAACTTTAAGGAAGCAAGTTAGTTGTATTTTGTCTGTGTTTGAAAAACATTAAGAAGTTTAATACAATGCAAGAAAAGAATTTGTACTTTTTACGGTACCTACGTTCCATTTTAAAAAATCAAGTAGTTCTTGGTGGAGGAAGAGAGTTGGTTTTTTGCTTTAGGGTTAGGTTTTGCCCCCAGTTTAGAGAGTTTCCACATTTGTTTGTAAAGGAATGTTGTGCCTTAGAAGCCTGATCCTGCAAATCCTACGTTTACGCTCCTGACTGCAACAGGTAATTTGTATATGGTTCCATTTATATGAAGTAGAAAAAGTTTTAGATCAAATTATCAGCAGCACTTTTCAGTGAAGTGTAACAGTTTCTCTTTTGGAGTCAGGAATATCATTCTTGCAAAAGTAAATCTCCTAGGATTCAAGTCAAGCATTCATTTTGTGCGAAACTGATACTCAAGCAGTTTGGCTATCCTTAATCCTGGCACTGTAATAGGTAAGGACATTGCAATTTTGCTGTGACTTCTCAAGTTCACAGTGAAGAGGGCTGTGGCACGCTGTAACGATTGGCCTGATGGCAGACCTGGAGCCCTATATTCCCTGTTGGCCCCCGATTCATTTCAGGTACTTGCCTATGGATGACAGTGAGAGTATTCCTTTAACTAGTGAGCTATTATTTCCCTGAAGATAGAACAATGGCTTTCTCAAACATTACTAGGATTATATCCTGAGACAAAATCATAAAGACGCTAAGTATGACTGTACTAATTACGGGAGCATGAATTACATATCTCTAAATTATCACTGCGGTGTACTGAAACCAAAACTCATCACTTCAAAATGAAGAAAAGCATTCAGAAAAACTGCAAATATTCTTAACTCTGACTCTCCATGGCTATTTTGGAAGCCTTGCTAGATTTCAACAGAATGAGATCAAGACCGTTAAAAAGGGAGAAAAGATAGACTCTTGGTCAAGGACAGAAAAAGAGAAAAAAATTATTCCTCTTCCCACGTTGAAGTTAAGCATACAAACCTGTGCAGAATGAGCTCCTAGGAGAGGTGTTAAAACATGGGCGCTCTCACTAACAGCAGAAGGTGTTAGATACTTGAGTCAGTGGTAAAGCTCAGCATAAACCCCCGACTTCGAGACTTTGGCACACAGCTCCTATGCCTTCCTGCTAGAACCCTCAAGGTCTTTGAAAGCCATGACTTTGCCATTTCATACTGTGACAGAAGACTTATCGTCCTACTTTGTTATACGAACAGGTTCTTACCCTTTTGTTTGAGACAAAAGCTGGACCTACATTTCAGCGAAAAATATTGAAACATCTACCTTAAAAATAATAATAGAATTGGAGTAAGGGAGTGAATGAGTCAAACCTCTAACAAAGGGAATAAGCCTGTATTCGTGTAATTAATTTCCTATGGAATGATGTGTTGAAAATTCAGCGCATTTGAAACTGCACAGAAAAGGCAAGGTATACATGAGGAAAAGGCCAGCTGCATTCAAAAAGGGCCAAATCCACTCTGGTGGAAGCAGGCTAAACCTCATTTGAATCAGTCGAGAAGACTTAGACCACAGTGTCTATTCACAAACCTTTACTTCATGGTGTTGGTCCAGTCATTCAAATACTCATTAGAAATTCTTGCGGCTCTTTTGTTTTCCAATGAACGGGGGAAACGTCCTGTCCCTCTTGATTCTCTACCTACACATCAGGCACAAGTCCAGCAAAGAACAAATGATTCAGTGCATAAAGCGCCCTGCTGCTTTATGAAATGTTACAGATCAGAATGATTACGGGAAAGGCTTCACTTCCTTCCTGGAAGAGACTGAAAGACTTAAGCTTGCAGTGCCGAAGGGGAAAATGTTCAACGTGCTTTCCTCAATAAAGATAATTCATTGGGTTGAATTCAACACAGCAAAGAAAGAAGATCACTTGTTTGCTTGCAGTTGTTCACAAATGTGTTTTGACTATAACTTAGGTCCCCCCTTCCCCATACTAGGTCTAGCTCAAATCTTAAAGTTGGCACTAATGAGAGCTGGCACCCAAATTCCACCAAGAATTGTCTCTTATTGCCTCAACTCTCCATATGTGAAACAGTTATACTATTTAACCCCTTCTGACCCAATTTTCCTATATGTAGAGTTGGAGAAATTGATCCCCAAAGACTGGAAAAAAAACCCATGAAGGTGAACATGAAGATGCTTTTGGCATCCTTTTTTTTTTTTTTTTTAGGTACTTATTCCCTGAATACATGAGCCACTGTGCTTTTGTAAGGCTGCCTGGCCCTATTTATCAGTCTTGAAAGGAGGAAAATCCACAGAATTTTTGAGAAACAACTGAATGAAAAGTTTTTTTAGTGCCATAAAAGATGCTTTATCTTCTAGATGGTTCTTGACCATAGAATGACAAACTCCTGGGATGTGGAACTTCCTGTAATAGATCTCTGGAACCGTACTGATTACATCTCCTTTAGGATGCCTAGGGCTCTTTTGAAAAGTTTTATCATCTATGGAGTGAACAAGCAACAGAACAGGTCTTACATGGAAGATTGCTGCTTTATGATACTGACTTTAACCACTAGCAAGAATTATGGTCAGCTGTAGCTTAAACTCCTTGTTGCTGTTCTTCACCTCTCTTACTCCCAGTCCACCTTCCTTTCATTAGAAATTGGCTTCATTTTTGCTGGTTTGAATGCTTCATGCCCTCAATACAATTGGTCTCTGCCCGTTCCTTTGCAAGGGGGGGCAAATAAAGCAGTGAGGGTGAACGTGGGATACATTCAACGACATACATAATGAAGCAGTGGGCATTACAAACTGCTTGTATAATATGCTTTGTCTCTGTCTGTTCAACCTCTTGTTGTCTGATAAGACTAAAATGAGCACATAAATGCAACCGTTGGCTCCTATTATACATAAACTAACACAGCCAGTGCAAGGAAGATTATTCTCCTTTAGCTTTTATTCTGCCGTGGCTAAAGAAGGGACTCTATGGTTCAGTTAGAAACTATGTGAGGTAAGATGCCAGGGAAAGAAACATTGCTGCTGCCCTTGAAACTAAGTACTTGGAAAACCACAATATCACCCAAGGTTGACAGAGCTTAAAACACTGGAAGACGAGATTAAAATGCCCTGACCTAACCACAGTTCCTTGCTGTGATAATGGCTGTCCACCTTGTCACACTAATAAAGTCACTGACATTGAAGAGTGTATGACCTGATCTTATGTTACTCTTCCGCTACTTTACTGCTCTTCCACTGACTCAAATTTTCCATCTTATCCCAACGGAAACACTAGCCGCTTTGCCCCACTGTTACTCAGGTCTGTATCTAAACATCATCACTCTTGATGTTGGAAGAAATTTGGACCAAATGTAAACAGCAGTAGCACTACTGATTTTAGCACAGCAGAACGTTTTTCGAGCGTGGGCACTCTATACATTACATGTTTTCCCCAGACAAGTCAGAATATTTGTTTAAAATCTGAAACAAATTAAAACAAAAAGATTTTCTCCAAAAAAGCTTTTTACCCCACCACTTGGAAACATTCAGGTACCTCTACTAGTTACTGGTATCATGATAGTTACCTCAACTCTATGCAATATAGGGACATTACAGTCAAATAGAATTAATATATCCAACATCCATGATCTCTAGTAAGCTCTTCATTATTCTCACCGATTGCAAGGATTTCAGGTTGCTCATTGCAAGGCTGACAAGTCCGCAGAGCTGTGGATTAAATCACCAGATCATGTGTGTTTTTAAGTATGTTGTTTCACTTCACACTGGGTTATTTTAGTTTTTCAACCACTCATTCACTAAGCTACTTATTTGCTTTAAAAAGAACACATTATTTCAAAGGGATGATGCTCTACAAAAGCAAATATTAATTATGACATTAACGCTATAAGAAATGGCTAAGGCCCCTTTAAAAGGCAAAAACCCCCACAAGTTTGACATATACAAATATACAAAACAAGAAGAAATGCAGTACCTCTGATCCATACTAAAAGAACATATTTTATCTCATATTTACAGTGCAAATACCAGCCAAAGAAGAGTACTCCATTTAAAATCTCAAAAGTAGCATTGATCTCCAGCTCTCAAAACCCAGGTACTCGGATATCCCTGTACATCATCCAAAACTTTACAACGGCCGGTTCGCTTAGGTCTTTCCTGCTGTGCACTAAACAAACAATAACTAGAGCTAGTTGTGGGTGTAGCACTGTGAATACCAAATATTACATTCTCACGCAGACAACGCTACAACCAAAACTTCTGATTATTTCGATGCATTTCCCAAACACCTTTTCTCATCTGGTAGCGATACAGTGTTAGTGTTCATATTAGCTAAAGTGCAGTATCCCTCATCGGCCTGTTTGCATGGGGAGCAAAACCAGATGCTGTCAACTGTGCAGAAATCAGAGCGCTGCAGAATGACATCAGCTGTGATTTTGCCCCAGAGAGTTAGTTAATCCCTCTGCTAAAATACAGAAGGCAAAGAACCTGGCAAACCTGCCAATTGCCTGAAGGTTTAGTAGTTATGGTTAAGACTATAGTTAGCATTCATTTAAAAAAAAAAAAAAAAAAGGAGCCATTCAGAAGGGAAATCAAGTAGAGATGGGGGAGGAGAGAAAAAAAAAAATCTAGAGAGAAAGCACATAGCATGTACACAGAGCAAAAGATGTTAGAGAGAATTCTGTAATACTGAGCACAAGCTGCTTTCTAACCACAAAAAAAGACAACCTTTTCAAAATTCAGAGTATTTTGTGAGGCAAAGATGTAAAGAAGAAGAAACTAATGCAAATGTGGATTAAAAGTCAGAGTTTACAGGGCTCACAGAGCCATTATCTTCAGGAAATCCTCCAGGCCCCCATTTTGGTGAATTTGTTAGCTTTAGTCCTTGGTTTTAACTCTACTTCAGACTCAGTATCCAAAAACTGCGCTGAAATTTTTCAGCTCTCGACTCCAGTGTCACTCCTGTCAGTTGAGCTGAAACTCACATGGGTTGGCTCCTCTTTCTCTGGCAGCCCGGTAAACGAACATGAAATCTTTAAACCGAGGAGCACAGCCCAACCAAGCTTCGCCAAAATGTTCATTTCCAGTGAAAAGGAAATCTCCACCTCCCTTCTTCACCTTGCATTGCAGCAGGGTTCGTATAGGGCCTCGCCATTCACCACTTGCTTCATCCTGCTGGAAAATTCTGTTTTTCTGTCTGTAGACTTTCTGGACGCTGACGTCAACCTGTGACATGTGGTTCTCTGAATCGTGGGAAACATTTCGGATGGATCCTTTCACCACTAGATGTGAAGAAGACAGGAGTTGGTTATGGAGCGGCAAGGAAGCAGTTCAGGTACTAGGAGCTCAGTGAATGAATTCATTGGAGAAACAGATTTGTTGTGCAGTTTGTACCCCTGCCACTCACAGGCGGACACATTTCTGAGCGTACATTGCATCCTTCACACAGAGGATCCCTACACACACGGTGCTACGTGCTTGGAACATGCTTTATGACTACTCAAATCAGCTACGTCTGAGGAAAAAAGCATGTCACTTGCTTGATAATGCAAAGCAGCAGTAAAGGATAAAAAAGCACATGAAAAGAGGTCAGCTCAGGGATTCAGTTTTTTCAGTCTATGTTCCAAGACAATGACTGTCACAGACTACCTCCTTCCTGTCTCCAGGGGACTCTGAAGTTTTTCCTTTGACAGCAGTAACAGATGTTGATCCACGAAGAATTAGAATATGATTTGATTGGAAAAAAAGAGGAGCTTGTTAAACATTTTTCATTTAAAGGTTTGAGATTTTTTTCCCTCAAAAGAAAGTGGCATTCATCCATCAAAAGACACTTTGGGAGTTGATGAACAATGTGCAGAACTCTTAAAGTGGCTTTATTTGAAGCCTTATTTAGAAATCACATAGCATACACATACCTCCTTCTCCCAAAATGATCCTAGCTGTTTTCTGGGAACGAAAGCATAAGCAGCCATAGTCTTTCTGACTGAAAGCATCCTTTGCATCAACCGTGCAGAGAATGAAACATCCCCTCTGACAGGTATTTGCTGTCCTGAAGCCATCTCTCTCATTCTCACCGCCCCCATTTTTTTGCAGCAATCAATTATTCTTCTATTAACTAAATGAATTTCAATCCCATACCCAGAGAAGGCTCAGAAAGAAACATGCCACCATTTGAGCCAAGACCTCTTGAGCAAACGAGAGGTTACCAATGCAACGGGAACATCACCATGCTTCTGCCACAAAACTTTTTCATTCAGGTACAGAGAACTCAACAACCCAAGAGGCAGAAAAAGCTTATTTCTGAAGTTTCAAAAAATGTCCTCATCTAATTCGATTTCCAAGGGAATCCAGAATTTTGTGTAACAGATGTCTCTGCTCTCCGTCTCCCTCTCTGTGTGTCATTTTTAATCAGACGCAGTCAAGTCTATTGACAAGCTATAATGCACTTTTCCTGGTGCTCCAAGTTGCTCCTGCGCTGCTCAGGGCCTCGTGACTGAAGACCTCCATCTTAAGAATAACCATAAAGCCCCTATTCACTCCCAGTGTCATTTACACTTTCATTAGCAGCTATTTTCTCTAATCAAAAAAGTTGATGATAGCGATTTGTGAGCTTAGGGCAAGGAAGTCAGGCCATAAATAGAGTCAGTTCAAAGGGCTATTTCTTCTGGTCGGTTGCCGCTGTAAGTGTAAGTGCCCCCCATTGTGTGCCTGGGCCCCCGCATCTGTCAGTCTCTGGTCTTTCAGGCAGTGCAGAGGGAGAGCGCCTCGCATGGGAACCGATAACTTCATCAAGTAGAAACAATGGGCTGGATTGCATCAATTAATTTAGAAGAAGAAGAAAAATTACCAGCTAAGGAGCACTCTAAGGGAAGCATGCCCTACACTCTGTTTTTGTGTTAGCACAATGATGTTGGCGTTTGATTTTATCAGTAGCCTTGAAGTATGGCAACGCCTAGTAGGAAAGCAGTAATTTGGTGGGTTTTTTTAAAACACTGAATAGGGGTAAATACAGTTCATAGCTTTATTTCTTTACGTAGGTACATTTACAGCAATATAATTGTGGCCACGTGGAGAGGCAGCTCTACAGCTTTAGCTGTTGGACATAATCAGAGGTGCAATTTTTTGTGTGCAAAACTATGAGAATAAAATGAACAAATCATGATCGAGAGAAAAAGAAAAAAACCTATATTGCATTATTAAGTAGAGAAAATGGAAAAAGCTTTTAATGTACCATCAAATCAGTATTTCTTAGTATTTCTTATCTTATGGAATATTAACTGCTCTGTTTTCTCATAAGGCATGAAACCTAACCAGTATGTCACTGAAGGAAGTTTAAATCACCTAAAATCCTTAGCTAAGTTACAAACAACTCACTACCTCTGTAGAAAAAGAACTAGGAAGCGTGCAAATTGTGAGAGAAGAGAGAGGGCATATCCATCATTGGGGGGGTGAGGGGGGTGGGACGGGGACGGATGAAGGGAATAAAAAGGAACATACCAAGCATGCATAACCTGTGTGTATGTGTCCACACGCATGTGACTTTGCTACGTGTGAGACTCAGCAGCACACCTGTGAGAATTACTTTCAGTGCAGTTTTAGATCGTAATCTTTCTGCCTGCAGGAAATAAGGACCTTGAAAGAAAGCTTCTCCCTTCTAGGTTTAATTTCCTCCCCCCACAAATTCTTTTTCACACGGCTAGTTTCTTTCTTGGATCAGAGAGCACAGTCATGCCGTTATTTTAAGAAAAGAAGTAAATAAATCCAAATAATCAATGCATAATTAAAAGGCAGAATGACTTCTGTTTAGTCAGCTTACCAAAATCACTGCTGCAAATGGCCATAAGAAGTTCCACGTTGTCACAAGGACGGCACATAGCTGGAAAAAAAGAACAGTCAGTTACTTCTAATACTATACTATGTCTCATTGCTAAAGGACTGGTGAATTACAAGAGGAAATGGGGTAGAACTACTAGCTTAAAGAGCATTATGATCAGACGCAAACCAAAATTCTTATGCAAATACAACTGAAGCAAAGAAATAAGCACAGAGGATTTATAAGAGTCACTGAGCGACGACAGGGCCCAACAGCATATAATCCCTTTAACAACTGATGAAGCGTGCAAAAAAATATAACAGAAAACACAGCACCTGGCACATACCTACCCTCCATCATTTTTCAACCTTTTCAAATTGGGTTCTGTTCTGACAAAAAGTGGGGAATATCCTCCCATATTACTTCAGGATTACAAAAGACAAGAATAAAGACAGGCATCTATGTGCGTGCTGGGAGCTACGACGACTTCAGGCAACGTGCAGCTCCACAGCCAGGGAACACTCCAGTATTGCCTACTGAAACATCAGTAATCCAGTGTGGATGTGGTTGAATTTTATTCCAAGTGTGGGGCAGCAGCATAAGTCATTCAATACATTGGTGATAAAGAAAACACCCCACGCCACATCTGAAGCCTTCAGGAGTCTAACACCAGGTTGCAGGGGTCATTGAATCAATCAGGCTCTGTTCCCCCCCATAAACATAATTTGTTATCCACAAACTTAGTATATACCCTCTTTGTTATCAAAAGCTCCTGTCTTGAGTAGCGGGCAATCAGGCCGGTGATCCTATTCAGCACTTCCTAAAATAAGCACCTTCCCCGAGTTAATGCCGTGAAGCTCCAGCAAACAGCAAAGCGGCACCTTGGACGGGTTAACAAAGAGGAGAGGAGAACCCAAAAGTATTATAGTTGCTCTTTTAATTTAATCTCTCTGTTTTAAGGGCAGCTTCTTGCCATTGCAACGTGGCTTGAATACTCCCCTTTTTAACAGGAGGTTTGTCTGGGGTGTTCTTTATTGGGGCAGCAGGGATATAACGGGAGCACTAGGTGAGTCCTGATTTTTCGGAACTGGGATGGAAAAGAGCCCTCTTCAACCTCAGTGCTCATTGGATACATAAACGTGTGCGTGTGTGGGACAAGCGTTATTAGGTGCGGCATTACGTTGGTGTACCAATAGGAAAGAAAGGTAAATGAAGTTTCAAGCAATTTAGATGGCTAATCCCATTTTCAAAAGATCAGCCTGATTTCCAGTGACTGTCTTGAGGTCTTGGGTTCCTGATGAATTTAAATCTCTTCTGAACATGGATTTAGGCTCCTAAAACCTACTCTGGTGTCCTCAGTGCTGGTACTGCCAGGAGCTGGGGACACCCATGATGACAATGCATTCGTCCAGGACCAAGCTGGCTGCTAACGGAGAGACAGAGTTTCTCTTTACATTGCAGTGTTCCCTCCCGTGCCTACAGGATGCCCCTCACGGTGGAAATCTGAAAACATACTGCACCCACCGAACAGTCAGTGAGCTGGCAGAAGGACCTCCTTTGCAATGACAAACCCCTCAGCCCAAAACAGCTTCTGTCACTAGGGTCACACGGGCAAGGTCAATGGATGTCGGATGCCACCTTGGATCTGCCCCAGCAGCAGAGCCCCAAGGCTGGCCCTGTTCTTACCTTCGACCAGTGCCATCTTTTTGAAGTCGGGGCCAGCAGCGCTCTGGTTGCTCAGCAGCTCATACTGGAAGCTGGCCATCCGGCGGCTGATGTCCCTCTGTGGACAGGCCTGCAGGAAGAGGGCCACTCGTTGCGGTGTGTGGGCACTGAAGCAAGACACGTGGTGGGATCGAGCCCCTTCTGCCTCGCTTACCACCAGATGCAGCTGCCCGGCACGTTCCACATAGATGCTGGCACCCTGGAAGTCACTGGCGGGCTTGATGCAGACGGTGGTGTGCCGGGCACTGGAGAGGTTGGGCTCCAGAACGACACGCAGGGCTCGTGCTGGGTACATCCATTCCAAGGAGCCCTCGGTGCAGCGCAGATGAACCTGCTCCACCGCGCGGGAACGGGGCTCCCAGCTCAAACCGCTGTCAAGACAACACCATCAGTCCGTCACTGATACCCGCGGCACGGGCAGAACAGCCCAGCAGTCACTGCCACGCCGGCTGCCCAAAGATCCAGCTCCTACTCCCAACTCTGGCTCTATCCTGAGGACTCTTAAGCTAACCTCCTCCAGCTGGGCTGCCTTCCCACCCTCTTCTCTGACCACAGCTGCAGTGCCATGGGGAAGGGGGGGGGATTGCTCACACCTGACGCTGCACCAGGGTGCATGGAAAGGAGCCTCAGCCCCTTTTGCCTCCCTGCACATCCACGCTCGGATGCCTGCAGCATCCAGAAAAATGACAGCGGGCAGCTTCTCTCTGTTAAACAGCAACAAAAACTTTCTGTGTGATAGGACTGGCCAATGCTCAGATCTCCGGAAAATCCCACCTGTAGGTGGGCAGGGGCGAGAGCCACTGACTCGCAGTAGGAGCTGTACAATGAGCACTGATGTTATGTCTGAAAAACTGGGTTTAAAAGCCTAAATTTCTAAAATTATTTTTTAATGCTTCTGATAAGAATTCATCAAGAAAACGTTCCTAATGAAAGCAGGCTGCGCTGACCCTGCTTCTGAGCTCTTGCTCAAGCCGGTGCAATTTCATTGCGTTCAGAAAAATGGCTTTTACTTATATCACCTATGAAAATCGAATCCGTAACAGCAGAATTAGTTAAAAGACAACGAAATGCAGCAGAAAGGGACACAGTTTTTTAGAAAGCTTTGTTGTGTATTTTCCTGGCAAAGCCACAAAAGAAAAACCGCCAGCGAGGCAGACCTGCCGCCCTCGCCGGCCGCAGCCGGCTGTGCCCTTTCCCGACGCAACCGGTGCGACCACGCAGG
>NW_008824772.1:2904071-2905100 GCF_000699105.1 Pygoscelis adeliae
GGTGCAGGAGCCAGGCTGTGCCGTCACGATCGCTGCATCGCTCCCTTTTCTCACCGCTTTCTACTTCTCGTGGGCCAGGCGCCCCCCCCTTGTCTTTAAAATACTTGAAAGCGATTAGTAAGTTTCTCATTGCAGTTTAGGAACAAACAAAAATCGTGTCAGCATAATCAAAGCAAACGTCGAATGACCGATGGAAATTCAATAGTTTTAACTTTGGCGAGTACCTTTCAGGGGTCCGTGCACAAGCAAGCACAAGGGCCCGCAATTATCATGCTAAAAGCCAGGCTGTGCCTGCCATTAATTAGATTTCTATATGCATTGCCCTTTCCATATTTTCAATGAACGACATGGGGAGCTGCTCTTTTGCAGGTCTGAGAGAGCGAGGCTCTTTTCTGCAGCTCTTAAGCGTGGAATCAGGATTTTGCAGCAGGCCGGGGACAATGGCCCTCGGCGCTGCTGGGTGGCACATGCTAAGATGTGCACGGCATTGTTCCCCGCTCAGCGCGACAGCGCCCGCGGTCACCAGGACTCTCCGGCCATCTGTTACCTTGTGGTTAGCAGCGTGTTCTCACATTGCCTACAGACGTACAAGGGAAGAGAAGCAGAGTTTGTCCGTTGTATTTCTGCAATTAGGGCTTTGCCTTAAGAGGAAAATACATTTGCTAGAGGAGATATCCTGAAATCAGAGTTTTAGCCCTCAAGTGTCTAACACTGGACTCCCTGAATCTTATGCGGACCTCCACACAACCACTTTACTTTTCATTCACCAAATATTTTTCTTTTGTTATCAAAAGACAGAATAGAATTTCAGTCTTGACTTGCACTTCTCTAAGATCCTGTCTTCTTCCCCGCACGTACCTGTGGTGTGGCTTCCTACACAACTTTAGGCTGAAGTCTGGCTCAAGTTGGTGCTGTGCGCTGTTTGCTCCAACAGTTCTAAAAACATTTAAAAAGGCATTAAACCTAGATCTTGTATTAACATTAGTGCCAGTGATCCTCAAAGCTCTGTGAAACTATTGTCTCACCCAT
>NW_008824772.1:2905110-2919693 GCF_000699105.1 Pygoscelis adeliae
ATATCTACGCTCTGACCCCATCTTGAATGGAAAACAACACACAAATAGTCTTTAAAAGGTTTGATTGTGCATAATATAGGAGCTAAGAGGCCAGAGCCCGTTCTCTCTTTTATGCAGATGAGATCAGGGAACAGAGGAGAGGACTCGGGGAGGGAACTGACACTATGATAAAGCGGCCCCACAGGAGGATTTATTCACTTCCAAAAGCCCAAACTGACCCATCTGCTGCCATCAGGAGAAAGCATTGAGCCACGCGATCTCTGAACATCTTCCAGCAGCAGCGTTTCCCCTTTCTGTGGAAAGCTCCGTGTGTGTTTCGCTGACTTGTGCTCAGCAGCCCTCCCGCCTCCAGTTTGTATTAACACCACGTAACACCAAAACATCTCCCGTTAAAACTCTTATTTAGAAATTGCTCTTTACAGAGAAGAAATTTGTAGGCCTATTTCCCCCTTAGACTAAATAAAGAGCATGCATCACAAACTGTTTTAAGATCCCAAATCACTGACATCATCAGTGAGAAGGAACAATCTAGACATTTCATCTTACTATTGAAGCCTGGGGTTTTTAAACCATCTTAAACACATCTATCATAAAGCCACACAAACTCAGCTTTTCCCGAGCGGTGAATACCTCGAAGAGAAGGATGAACCAGAAGTGGGCAAGCAGCTGCCGAGAGAGCGTTGTGTTGTCTAGAAATTTTTCCATGTATCTGGGGCTTGAAATGCTTGGACTTTGCAGCAGGGATCTCAGGCAGAAGCATGGCTGCAGCGTTCAACAAAATGCAACTCTGTTTGCAAAACAACCAAGCTTATCATACTGCAGCCCTCTAAAAGCCAGGCAGTTATCACCATCACTAGGTTGTTACAGAGTTGAAAACTCACGTTTGCTTTTATGCATAGTGAGGAACAGGAAAAACTGAGTTTAAATACTTTTAATCCACACACTTTAATCTACAGAGAAATACAGTACAAATAACAAGACAACAAAAAGATGCATTAGGAAATTCAGTAACAGAGTCAGTGCTGTGAAAAATCTGTATTTACAAACTTCTATGAAGAACACGGAACAGATGTTTCTCAAAAGAGCCTTCTGGGAGCGTAAGTCACAAGAGAGAGGCCATCATACAACCCACTGAAGACAAACGTTTTTTTCAGTGTCACTTGTGTTAACGTGGAGTACCACCACAGAACCCGGTGGAGTTCTGTGACTTCACTCAAGTTGCAGCTTCTTACGGACAGAACCTGGCCCAAGTGCTCAAACAGTACACATCACCCACACGTAACGATTTGAGCAATCATCACCATTACAGGGGACAATGGTATTATCACCCGCTTCACAAACAGTCGATGAAGCCAATGAGGGCGCAAAGAAAGCAGAGGCTTTTATGGTATGTTCCACAATCACACTCAGTGTGCCTACGCAGCCAATAAAGAACACACTTCCCAGCTTTTGTGACTAAGAGTTTTACAGTAATACCTCCTTATCCTCTCATTTCAGCCTGCCTTCTTTTAAAAAACAAAGGCAAAACAACTTGGGATTTGAAAGCATCACTTGATGTCAAGGAAAAAAAATTAACAAATTTTGACTTTAAACATTTATATCTGAGGTTCAATATTGTGTTGGCTGGTTATTTCTTTGCAAGTAAGATCTCATGTACCTTACAGCTGTGAGCATTCAGGTTTGCTCTGAGTTTTTATTTTCTGAGAAGAGGCGCGGGAATAGTGCAGATGACTTTTGCTTATGTTTGGGCACTAAATAATACGTATCTCAAACGGCACCATAAGGAAACAACCGTTCTGTCAAATCATTCCTTCCTTACTGTTCTGTGGGAAAACCAAAAAGATACTGAATCCCAAATGTCACCTTTCTTGGCTGAAAAAATCCGAAGATGTTATAAATTCTACTTTTTGACCTATTACTTGCATTTTAAGCTCATCTTTTACCTATTTAGTGCAACCTCAGAATATATGCATAAACACATTCAATACAAATCCCAAATCAC
The DNA here is from genome assembly GCF_000699105.1 of Pygoscelis adeliae. NCBI lineage: Eukaryota > Metazoa > Chordata > Aves > Sphenisciformes > Spheniscidae > Pygoscelis > Pygoscelis adeliae. The sequence goes on from NW_008824772.1 coordinate 2,907,113, forward strand.
AGCATTGCCAAGCTATATAACTTTTTTTTTTTAAATTGTTAACATGCTGGTATTTTCTTGTAAGTAGTTAGTACTAATTTAAAGTTACAGCTCTTAACAGTAACATTTTTACAGTATTCTGATCACTAATTACTAAATAGAAATAACTACTGTACATACTGAAGTTACAAGCTACAAAAATAAAAATCCTTTCTGTTTAACTATAAAAATCCTAGAAAGAGAAGATGGCTGGAGGTACTCTAAGGATTACAACAGTTGGTAGCAGACAAAATGGCTTTTGAGGGATGTAAACTCTGAAGATACAGAATGCAATAAACTCACAATGTAAGTTCCTACTTGCTCTTAAAAAGAAAATTATTTTTATGCTCAAATCTACAAACAAGTTGCAAATGAAACAATGCAACAAATGAATTACATACAGCAATAAGAGTATATCGCACAGTAAACAGGGCGGTATTAACGACAAACAAGACTTTGAATACATTCATACTTTTGAACAGTTAAGGGCCAGATCCTCAGCTAATGTAAATCAGCATAACATCACTAGGTCGAGTCAAGGCATGTGGCTTTACTCCAGCTAGAAGTCTCTCCCTGAGATGCCCAAAACCTGAACTGGGTATTCGGCACTCTTAGTGAGATAAAGAAATTTTGGTCATGCCGTGCTTTTCGAACTGTGGCCTAAATGAAGTTGAAATACAGAATGTGTAAATTCTCTCAATATACCTAATTGCTAAATGAACAAGTGGTCTCTGTTGCCTCATTCCTGTGTTCAGAAAGCAGCTATCATTTCTCAGAAAAAAAGTCAGAGCATTTTTAAATAAGTGGTTCATATTCAACAGGATCAGTTATGCTTTAAGTCTGAAGATATCCTAGTTTACTCCTAACTGAAGGGTCAAATATTTTTTCTCTTCCAAAAGGAAGAAAACTGCTAGTAGTCAGTAGGAAATACAGAGCAAAAAAGGATTTTCAGTTAGAACACATGCAAAGATTCCTAAGTGTCCTACTCTTACCCATAGATGAACTAACTAGGATACAGTGGTGCTCTACCAAAAAGCATTTGTTGCCAAGTAAAAAAGAGTAAGTATTATAACATTGATACCATTATGCTGTTCACAGCTAAGGTACAGTGCTTTAAGTTTTTTTTTTAAACCAGTGAGATACAATAACATACACTATAAAAGCTATGAGCTTCAGTGCAACATAATGCAGAATCAGAAGGAACTGGCCAAACTGAAACCAGAACCTTCAACTATTAGTTGTCAGAACCTGTGGAGAATGGGGAGGTTCCTCCCCAGCAGCAAAGAGCAAAAATTGTACTTTCAAAATAGGTCAGGGGGACTGGGAACCTTTGGAGCTCTTTCTAATATCTTCCAGGTGTGGTGATGGTGACTGAAAAAGCCAAGCAGGTGGGTTACTGCACCAAGAATAAGCTGTGGGAAGCCATTCCGATTTTTTCTGACAAGCTAGCTGGCGTGAAGGATAAAGTGGACAGAAGAGAAGCTCACTAGCCTGATTTCAGCAGAGCTTTTGATACTGTCCCAAATGACATTTTTAGCTGAAAGTGAGCCAGCATAAAATGAGTAATTAAATGACTGAGGCAACTTACTGAGTAGTTGTAAACACTAGCAAGGCAAAATGTATGGGGGAACAAATTCTCAATCTGAATCAGCTGAAGTTATACAGAAGAAACTTTTCACTTACTCTTGCTATAAGCATTGCCTCAATAAGATGATTTTCTCCAAGTGTGTTCAAACATGGTAGCATTTTCTTTTGCAACCAGGAGAAACTCAAGTCTGTTTTCTGAGAGCAAGTATTTAAAGCTTCTAACTAACGTAAATGGTGTTTCAAGTTACTTAGTGCCTAAGAAAAGCAAGACCTGGGGAAAAAAACCCTATGAAGGGGCAACATTGAAAGTGAACATATAAAAAAAGAGTATCAAATGCATGAATTATGCTATACAGTCTTTACGTTATGAACATGAAATGCAATTCATAAGAGCGCTAGCTGAGAAAAATGTTCAAGTTTGAACATAATTCCAGATTAATTCGAAACAGAAATATCGCCGTTGCAGTAGAAAGAAAACACAAGACTCTGTTCTTTAATAACTGCAGTAATTCCAAAGCGCTGTTAAAAGTATGCTCTAAATACTACCCTAATCTGCTTTAAACACCAGGAACAATAGACACACTTAGAAGAAAATATGTAAGTGAATGCCATTCACCTCAGCTGTTTTTGAAGACGAAGAATACAAGTTTGGCCTTCAGGCACCTTTTTAAAAAGTCCAGACATGGAGAAGATCCAAAATGCAGGTGGCATTTGAAACAGTTTAACCCTGCTATGAATTGCTGAAGTGAAAACACAAAGTAAAACAAAGCCTATGACAAGAAATTCTACGCACATGAAAATACGCATAGATACTCTCTCAATGCGTGTGTAAACAAGCGTGGTTTGAGCAAGGCAGAAAGCTGACTCACTAGGGCTCTCCATACAAGTTTTTTGTATTGCATGTCACAGGATTGAGAACCTACAGTAAAGAAAGTTATCAGAATCTGACCAAACTTCAGCTAAGCTAGTGTATGCAGCAATAAAAACTAAAATAAGCTTTGTGAATTCACTTTTGCGTGCTTGACAATTGATGTTATTATTCACCCTGTACATTTTACGCAAAGGTATACTGTATGAAGACTGCCAGAAGAAACTATTCATTATTTGTCTTTTTGAAACATCGCTTTCACTATTTTTCCAATGTTAATCATTAACAGGGTAAGGGAAAATTCTTCAGTGCAGGACATGAGATCCAGGGGCAGAGTACCCTCTTCTGGATAGAGAATGTACTGCAGTATTTTCAGGTTTCCAATCTGTTTTCAGAAGAGGTACAGAGTAGCTATTTGTATCGGTGCTTTATGCACCTACAACATTAAAAAAGCGTGTAACAGTTTTACAGTCACAACACACATGACAACATTAAGCAGCTACAGCTATATTACAAATTAGAAAATTTCATTTATGTTAGCATTAGAATCTGGGAGCCCATTGCTGACATCTACTGTCTGCAGTTGGACTAAAACTTTAAAACAGTTCCATAAAAGTAACTCAAAACAGGCTTTAATCCAATTTGCAACATACTGGAAAGGAGGATACATTGAAATCAAAGGACAGCATGTTGGAAACAGCAAGACTTCCCAACAGATTCTTGTGCTAACAGCATATGTTTAAAAAGAACTTTTTTTTCCTCATGCATATGACAGCTACATATCCTTACAATAGAAGGATGACCCCATGTCTGATTGGGAACTGGACACTTCAACCTTACAGAATATTCTCCATACCATAAATACAATTTTACAAGAGGCTTCCCCATGTTTACAATGGCTACGTTTGCTACCCACTGTTTGCTGCAATCACTAACAGTCAATTTGTGAAACACAAACTTCGCTTCCACATGCAAGAAAGGGATCATCTCTCCAATCCAAACAAGACCATTTACCAGGGGTTGTCCCAAACAAGCACCCAGTTAGATGCTACTCTGCCTTCTAACTCTCCTTTGTTTCTCCAAAAGGAATGATGGAATTACATTTCCCAAAGAGGATTTCACACATTTAGGACTGGACTCCTAGCAAGTCGCAGTAAGTGGGAGGCTCTTGCCTGCACAAACATAGTACAACATCGCTGGTACCCACTCAGGCAAAGCACAAGTGGAGAAGCCAGCTACTGCAAAAAAGGGAGATTTTCAAAGTCTTGGCATCAATTGTTTTTTTTTTTTTTTCCTAGATGTCAGGAGTTCAGAGAGTGAAGTTTTTGAACAGTTAAAGGTTCTTAGTCTATAAAACAATCTGATCAACTTCAGGTAACTCTTTAAACTGTAATTACAAATAGTGTAGATCGAGTAGCCAGTGGTGTCATTTCTCTTGAGAAAATACTGCCTTTTCATAGCACATACCCTGCTTTTCCAGACTTGTCATTTGTTTGTAAACAATAATTATGTAAGAACCATAGCACAAAACTTAACTATTTTTAGGACGCTGATGGTTACAAGTTATTAAAAAAAAATTAATAACTTACCTAGTAAAATTTTTGAAGCTAATACAAATTGAACTGTATAACTAAAAAAAAAGGTAGTGGATTTATCCAACATAGTATACTTTGGGGTATTTTAAACACTTTTTACATAGATTTAACTATTAATTTGTTCCCTATATTTACATACAATAAAACAATTAAGGTATATAAGGCTAATGAATATAGAATTTACAAATGACTTCTGCTTTACAGTTCATTACACTCTAATCACATTTTCAGACAGCTATAAATTCACTGATAATCAGTAGCATTTAAGATATAGTACATACACTTTCTACAACGAATACCATCAAGTTAAAAATGCTCTCCAAAGAGGATTACAATTGAAGGTTTTAAAAATACTGACTTTGCCAAGGTTTCAATAAATTATTTTAAAATATAAATAGTTCATTCACCGTTAATGCAAATATCATTTCATAGATTGTTGAAAAACAGTTTCATTTTACAAAACCTAGAAACACAGCCTACTTTACCCAATGGTATCGCTTTCAGTTAGCATAAAGAAAAAAAAAGGGAGGGGGGGGAAGAAAGATTGGGGGAGTTCTGACAAAAGCAGCAACATTCAAAGTTCAGACCAAGGCGCTCAACTTCTCTTATGATCTCGGCTTATGCACGATACATTCAGCATAAATCCTCTTCCTAATTGGAAGATCACCTTCAGTAACTCAACTGGACTTAAGTGAATTACTTAGTGACAAATTTTAAACCTCAACTCATAGCTCTCACCTGCCACAGGCTTAAAATATCTACAAGAGAAAAGAAAAAGAGAAGCAGATTTTTTACTTCTGTTTACCATGAAGATGTTTTCACCTGAGAAGCTTTTAACCTGAGAAGCTTCAGTACACGGAAACTGTCAGTTTGGCATATCTGTTGTACGTGTTCTTAACCTTTACTATCAGCACAGACCACCAATCTTTTTCTCGCCCTATGTTCACATGGGAAATGAAGTTTCAGGTCCAACAAGATATCTTTGACCCCCTAAGAGCTAGTCAGAAAACAAATGCTTCCACGCTTTTTTCCCCACAATCAAATTATACACACGAATGCCAGAACTTGCTACCCTCTGCAAACTTAGCTCTCAACCTCCACACTTATTTAACAGACTGACTTGCTATTGATCATTTCCAGGTGATTACAAAGCAACATCTTTAACAAGCCTTTAAAAAAACCATTTGCCAATCATCATTATTTCTTCAAAACCCTCCTGTAAACAGCTAAAAAAGACAGCTCCTTTGTCCAAGTTTTCCTCCAAAAAGCCTCATCGAGAACTAAGATGTTGCTATTTACAAAAACTAGAATTAGTCTCTCACTGAACCGAAGCAGAGTCAGTCACAGGATCATTCAGTGCAAGTCATGGTACAATTATTTTGAAGTTGTATCTTGGGTACTCGGGACCTCAGGAGTACTCTATGGCTTACAAAGCCACTGAAAAGGGTCATTTGCTAACAGAACATTTCCAGAAACCTTTGGTCCAAAAGCATCTTTCTTGCTAACCACCTTCTCAAGAGCTCCCAGGTCCTCTGCTCTCCCAGTCAAGCCTATTAGATATGCGCTGCACAAGCAGGTGCACTGAAAAGTATTTGTCCTGCTCCCAAGAAGAGATGGCAGCCAGGAGCAAGCTGTTGTCAGAAAATCAGCCCACATCCTACTTGGTCTGATTTTCTGTTCTGGGGAAGAGGGCAGGTGGAAGCAAGGTATCAAACCTTTTGCATACTATACTGTGTATGTACAGAAGACCTGATTCCACAGCAAGGAAGGGCAGCAGTATCTGTCTGTCTCCTGCCATTAAGAGTAACTAACTCCTCCAGCTAGAAAGGCTGGGCATCACCATCAACCTAAAAGGCAAAACAGCTGTGGTAATTCAGCTATGGAAGGTATATGAACATGAAAGCACGGCTTTTTCCTCAGCTGTAGTTCATTCAAAAGTATGAACCTTACAGCATAAACCTTAATCTGGATTAGGCATTCTCAGTGTTTTTAATGAGCTGAAGTTCATCACTATTACGTGAAATTCCACAAAATCTATACATCTTCATCCGTCTGTTCTCTCATGTGGTCTTGCTCAGACATGCTGGAAGCTTCGTCATCTGTTTGTTCACCCGAGTGATACAACATCAGTGCATGTGTCTTATGAGTTATGGTAACAGTGCAGGGCCCCTGAGCCCATGGCTCTCCATCCACCTGCATCGGCATCTTTGAACTCTTCAAGATCAGCTAGTATTAAATAGAAGAACACACAATCATAGCAGTTCAAAGTAGCTCTGAAGATTTACAACCTTTTACAACTACAGCATACTGATGCTGCAGGTTTTCAGCCTGACCAGGGAGAAACTTAGAATATAATGAATTGCACTCATAGGCCACCAACCACAGCAACAGAGAACTGTGAACTATGACATAATTAATTTTTACTAAGCAAGAGACACATCTAGCTCAACTGCAAACTGCAACTTTGGATCAGACAGTTGAGTGCTTCAGATTCTATATTGTGTATTGGAAAAAATTTGGGGAAACAGGTTCATAAACACCACTTACCCTTACTGTATGTGCCTGCCCTAGGCGAACAGGATTTGCTAGTTTCACCTGAATCTGTGCACAGTGGAAAGAACCATGAACACCAACAACTTCCAGAAGCCCATCATCATGTCTACGAATTAAGAAAGGAGACTCTTTTTAGTGATGCTCATGAACTCTAGAATACCTGTCCAAATATTACACAGTCCTTTTATGGCTATTCCCTTAGAGAAGACAAATGTTATTCTACAAATATGTTTAAACTATCTATTTGTGCTGGACAGCAAATCACACTGAACAGCAGAGGAAACCATACAAAAACGCAAGTATGGAGCAATACACCAGCTGGTACACCCTGGCTAGCTTCTGGAAATTATGGATATATGACTTTCCAAGACTCATCGTGCATATTTAAGGCCTACAGTGGATTTCTCTTCCATAAATTTGTACAATTCTCTGTCTTTTCACTCAGTTGTTAATCTACAGGAAAATCTTTTAATGGCTTAATTTTTTAGACTTTGGTAAAGGACCCTGCTGAAATATTTTTAGAAATCCAGGATCATAAGCCTTGTAACGGAACTATGAAGTATATTGATACACATGGCTTCTGAAGAAGGAACTCAGAAGAGGGAGTAACTAACGTACCCGCCTATTCTCCTCTTCAGTATTGCTCCAGCCAACTTACTCAAGCATGGGAGTCAAATTTTTGGCTTGCTTTGTTTTTACTTTATATTTTAACCTCTATTAAGATGTGTTCTTTTATATTCTGAAATGGACGTATCTTCTGCTTTTTGAAGGCTACCTTTAAGCAATAGCGTTGAAGAGGCTATTAAAAATAGTCATGCCAGACATTTTGAGGTGGTCTTAAAAGAAACTTGATGTGTGGGATGCACTTAGTCCAAGCCTCTAACATGAGGAAAATAAAAAAATGAGATAGCCTACTGTCACAAGGAATCCTTCTTGACTACATAAGCATAGCCTACTGGAGGGAATTGCTTACACTACAAGAACTGTTAAAAGGAAAAAAAATAAAAAGATGCACTGGGTACCTCGCCAAGGGATAAGGTTCATCACCCATTCCTTCCCAGAGCCTACAGCCACCTCCCCAGTATCCAATATTCAGGACAATGATGCCTTCCAAATTGGGCAACTCGATTCTCTCACCATCCAACTCTAGCTTTAAAAGACAAATGGAAGTTAATTACTGTGGATCAAATTCAGTACTTCGATAGAAGCTAGTTATTTTCTTTATGCATTTAATAGGCTTCACTTGAAGAAAAACTGGTCCTGTACAAACAGAACATGTTTTCTTTTCATACTTTAAAAAAATGACTTCTGATTTCTCAAGATATCCTAAGCTGTAATAAATTTCTGCTAATAGAGAAAAGAAAAAGGAACTCTCACTTATGTAAGTCTCTGGTGCAAAGGCAATTTTCATCTGGATATCAGTACTTGAACTCACAGAACTGAGTCAAGGTCAGAAGAAAATTTAGGAATTTTCAGTTAGCTCAAAGACATGAATTCCATGAAGGAAGCTGCAGATAGCAAAACGAACAACAAAAATACTCCAAGTCCAGAGCCATCCTTATACAAATATCATATAAATGTAAACTGCAAAGCTTTTCCCCTTTTCTTTCACAAGGTATGTTTTTATACTCCACTGACTGTTCAGAGAATAAGCAAGTTAAAAAACTTACCTCAACCTTTTTGTTAAGATCTTTACATTCTTGTACCAAGCAGTCTTTGGTTCCATAAAAAAAATAAACAGCCTATAAAAAAAAAGCAACCAGGGAGAACAGAAAACAGTTAGAAAAAGACAATATGTATGAAGACTACTTGAAATATTCGTGTACAGTTATTGTTCTGCAAACCTAATCTAAAATTCATACGTAACAAATTTGCGCCTTCTTCATGAGATAAGCTACAACTTGCATAAGAAACTTGCTTTCCACTTTAAATGGAAATAGGCAATGTCCTTAACTCATTAAGTTTCAAAGCAAATGAGACATTCTAAACAAAAATTGAACAAACAGCATATTCTGTAAGCAAGCAGAGGCAAGGCAGAACACTTGTGAGTAGGCTGGAAACATGTTTTACCCATGGAATCCCCTCCCCAAGAAAAATGAGTTCAAACTCTTAAAATGGCATGAAAGGAAGCAGGGGAGTAAAGCAATGTAAAGCAAAAAATAGCCTTAAGTCAAGTCAACAACTGCAAGGAGAAAACGTCACTTTACCAAACACACCTTATTAATAATTCTGCTGGAAAACAGAGAAGGAGTCTTCTCACGATGAGCATGAAAATTTAAAGCCATGAGAGCATCAGGTCCTATAGAAAAGTAGTTGTTCATTGTGAATACCTGTAAGACAGGACTTCTAGTTATGATCTTATTAAATACCATTATTAGGATTTAAAAGTCAGTGTTTAATGGGAAGTAGGTAACCAGAAAAGTAAATATAAACACACAGGTATTCCACAGAATCCATATTTATACTTGCAAACCATACCTTTGGTTTCCTTAAGTTGTAGTATCCTTTGTTTGTTACTTGTACCTTCCATCTGAAAAAACAACAGCTGTTACTTAGACTCATAACAGACAGACTGTTCTCACTCAGTATCAAAGCTGTAGTTAGGAATCTCGTATCTATGCTGGCATCAAGCCAAAAGATTCAAATGTAGTTAAATTATGAAAGAGTTAACCCTTGTAGAACAACTAAATAAAGACTAATTTTGCACCTCAGTTATTCTGCAGTCCCCTCCAGCAATACTTGTGTTTCTTTACATTTACTGCTGCAACTGGACATCCATAGAGCTACAGTAGTATTTGGTTCTATAGTATTTACCTTTTCACTGTTACTTACCTGTCTAGTTTGATTCCATCTGCCTCCATGACATTTCGTAAGATTTGTTCTACAGGGACTTCTCCAGCATAACCTGCACCCCAGCCCAGTGTATTAGACAGGTCATTACCTGTTCCCAGAGGTAAAATTGCAACTTGTGGAATATAACGTTCTTGCCCCTAGAATACAGAAACACTGCATATTAGCTCCTTCTTTAGCACTGATTTTCTCCCTTGTATCCCCAAATGTTCACATTAGATAAATATCATTAATCTTCATAGCAGCTTGTTACCTAGTGCAGAGCAATAGAGCTGGCAGCATTAGTATAGCAGATAGCACATTTAAGTACTTATCGTAGGGATAATGCAAAGGAAGGAAATGTTAAACCATTGTGTGAAGAAAAGAGAATACAAACACAATATGGAAACAATGCATTATTAATACTGAACAGAGTATTCCTTCAAAAGAATGATGCTTTGGATCTAGAAGTGGAAGCCTGAACTTCTCATCCGATTTCCTGATTATACGCTGCTGACTTGCTGCAGCCCTGGGTAAGTCACTAACACTATTACTGCACATACCTCTGGGAAGCGATACGAACACAAGAGAGACGTAACACACAAGGCTGTGAACCATAACAAGACACCAAAATGCTCTTACAAGACTGAAGTGGGCTTAGGTCTGAAACAACAGATGCACATAATACTCGAGTATTCAACCACGGACGGAAATTCACATATTCAAAGAAGGAAAGTCAGTATCTAAGTTTCACAGATGTCACATACACACACAGATCCAACTGTCATCAACAGATGGAGCAGATGATAATCATCTCCGCAGATCAGAGTAGGCGACAGAAGCAGACACTCAAAATGGCCACCTTAGCAAAGGTCTTTGCTCTCTTTACCACAGAAGGGTGAACAGTTATTTCAGGTGTACAGCGGCCTTCGAAATTCAGCTGTGAAAAGTACTTGCAGTAACTGGCATTATGGTTACTATTTTTTCAAGAGGAGGTATCAGCCAGGTAATCTGTATTTGAGAGTCAAGATAAAGGAAGGGAGCAAATAACCTACTGCTGATAATAAAAAGGTTTTGCTGATAATCTCAACAGTATTTATGTAACTCCAATGACTCAATTTGAATACTTGGAAACAAAGAAGAACCCAGATTTCATCAACTATATTGGGTCTGAGGGACAACATATCAAGTGTTCAAGACCAAGAAAACGTATACTCATATTCATTAACCTTTATAGTTACACTTTGTTGCATTTCTACTTAATCAGTACGTAAAAATTATCAAAGAAGCTCAGTTTGACTATGCATGAAGTTGTAATAATGGCCTTCAACTACAACATTTCATGTATTAATAAGAAAGCTGTGGGGGGCAGGGCGGGGGGGGGAAGACATTGATGTAAGAAGAGTAACTTTCTTCCTTTTATCACGAGAGAAAAAGTTTATTAGGTAAAGCACTAAAGCCCTTGTAATTATTTTTCATTCTTAATTTTCTCAGTTCTTAGTAGTACCCTGTAAATTGGAATATCTTCCATTTCAAGTCAACAGTAAACACAGCTTATTTTTTCCTTCTCTGCTTGCTGTTAATAGGTGAGGCTGCAGACTGACGGGTTCCTTAGAGTATGTGATAATGAGCAGAAGCAAATTACTGCACTCACTCATGCACTGGCAATATAACCAGTATAGCCAGAAAAATTATGAGATTATAAAAGATTGAGTGCGCTGGGAGAAGTAAGAAGTCAGAGCACATTAGCCGTTATTAGCAATGCCATTTACAACAAAATAAATCTGTTTAGACAAAGAGGAAAGAACAATGCATAAAATATTCTGCAGCTTGTTCTTTTCTTGTCCTACAGAAAAGAACGACTTTAAATATCATTTAAAATCTAAAGCTTTCATATTTTTCCTGAACTACAGCGACTCATAACAAGATGCATTTCCCCCCCCCCTCATATGAATAACCAATTCTGCATATATTTCTCTGTAGGCTTATTCAGGAAGATGAAAACAATAAATGCAGGTAAGAGATTAGGTGTAGCACTTAGCAGCTCCAAAACTCATTTCACCATAAGACATCTTTTAATTTAAAGTACAATACCTTTATCTTCATTTCATCAATTGCATCCAGGACCCAGCCTACTGTGCCATCCCCACCACAGACAAGAACCCTGACAGCATTGCAAGGCAGCAAGGTACAAAGTTGGAGTGCTTTAGCAGGTGCAATTTTGCTTAGATCAAAAACCTAGAAGAAAGGAAAACAAGGAGTTCCGTAAGTTCACAGAACAACTCAGGATTTGCCTCACAGATAACAACTTCAAGATGATCATTCTAATGCAAAACAAAGATTCTCCATTTACAATGTTACATTAGCAAGCGAGCGGTCTTGACTTTTATGAGCAGGACTTGTTTCCCAAATTCACAATAGAGCTCCAGCTGCTTCACTAGTAATAAATGCCATTGATAAACTGAGCTGGCATAGAGTCCTAAGAAAAGTCTGTATCTAGATGCATTATGATGAAATCTGTAAAGATGAAAGACTTCAGATGAAAGTTATTTTTAAATACTCAGCATACAAAGAAGTTTATTCTTTAAAGCCTTATTGAGATGCATTTAAAATAAACACACAGTGATTTCTATTAGGCTGTATTCTAAGGCTGGGTTTTGAACTTTAAAGGAAGAGTATTAAGGTGTAGCCAGGAAATCCAAGGAACAACTAACTACCCTACGTCAACATCCTGTGCCAGCCCAGTGGATTTTAAGGGGAAAGCGACAACACAAAGCAGCAACTGTAAACACGGACATTTTCACAAGTGAAGTGAGGATATAAACAGATTCAGGTTTCAAATTAAGAAGATCTAAATATTTCATTTTCTAAAAATTGAACACTGTTTCAAGAGCCAGATACTTACCATTAACAGAATTACTGCATGTATAAATAGAAAACTGGACCAGTATTAGAACCATAACAAACTTGGGGGTGGGAGGAGCCTCTGCACTTTTGGTCTCTCTGTATAAAGCTATTCTTTCTAAAAGAACGAACTGCATGAATTTGTTTCCTTTGCTGATCTTCTGCAAGATCCTCCTGCCATTTATATAAGCAAAGCAATGTTTGTTTAAACTTTTTATTATAGTGGC
>NW_008824772.1:2919721-2922888 GCF_000699105.1 Pygoscelis adeliae
TAAATTCTCCTAGTAAAGTTTCACCCATGTTGTTTCCACTACGAGTATTAGCCAGTATGATTACTGGCATCCAGTGTTTTCTGCAGTAAGGTACTACCTGCAAAAAGGTAACAGTCAGTCAGTCACACAAATACTGCACGTCTGAAAACATTTAAAGCCTTGCTCCAAAACCTGTTCCCTGTAAGTGCTGAAATGAGGAAGTTACCATGTAGTCTGAAGTAGTCAATAGAAACAAATACTTCTGACACATCAAGGTTGAGGATTTCTATTCTACAGTGCCTAGGACAACAAATGCTACAGTGTTATGAACACAGGAGTAGAAAAATCACAAACATTCAAGGAAGTAAGGTACCCAAATCTCAGTGTTGTCTTGGAATAACAAAATCCAAATGTCTGCTCATGCTTCAACTACCACATTAATAAAATGGCAAACACCTCCGAATTAACACTGCAAGTACCTCATACATATTGAAACATTTATTTGATAGTTATTAACCTGACAACATACTGAGTTGCAGTTTTAATGTGTGTGGTTTTTTTTTTTTTAAAACATATTATAAAACTAAGAAGCAGTAGACAATTACCTTTTCATAATTGGTTCTTTTGTCTTTACGCATCTGGTTGATTGTAGACAGATAGTATGGTGGAATAATTAAGTCTCTGAATTCTCCAAATGTACACTCCTCAGTCTTTAAACAGTCCATCATGCATTCATCATGTACAGTGTACTGACACCACACACATCTGGAAAAAAGACCAAAAACCGTGAAAAAAATCCTCAAACAACAGGCACATCGATTTTGCTCATTTATTTTAGATAGACTAACTTTCTAAAAAGCACTTATGTTGACATGCACCATTATAAGTAACATTTTAAGCAGGTTACAGAGAAAACCATGCGTTCCCTGCAAGTTTACATGATTCTGTATTGGCTATAGAAAATCACATAACTTGGTCATGTGCTTGCAAGTCTACAAAAGTATTTGAATTCTGTGGAAAAAAAAACCCAACAGTTTTAAATTAATTCTATTCTTTAATTCCAAAAACAAGTGCTATAAATATCCTTTTGCATTCTCTGCAATATAAACAGTTACACTGAAAGCTTGTCTGAGAAACTGAACTCCTATCCATCCTTAAAGAGCACAGATAAAACACCAGAGTTCAATTTAATAAAGTGTTACTAGTAACATTAATTAATGTTTCTTAAGATTGATAATACCCCTTTAAGTCCGAAACCTAAAGGTTACACAGTACTGTACAAGGCTGATGGGATTTTGTTATGCAAAACTGCTCAGCTTTTTGACCTATTCTAAAAGCTGTCCTGGAAAATGGACCAGGACGAGAGGAAATACTGCAGTATCCACTGCCGGCCTCTGCAGAATGTTAATCCTCGTTTGCTACATCCAAAGCCTTGGTTTAAGCAGCTGTGAAAGCTATTTTTGGAGTCCTTCTAACTAATCCAGCACACAACCAGAGTAGCAATGATACTTGCCCTGTACTGTGACTTTCTTCGTTTCCTGTTCTTCCTTCCCCCTTTGCCTCCAAAAGCCTCTCCTTCCCTCCTCTCTTACTCACACTCTCTCTCAAGGTTTTGTTTCTGATAGTATGCTCATTTACACTGTAATTCTGCTTACTTACCAAGCAATTTGACAGTATCACACAGAAGCAAAGCAAAAGCTGGCAGAATATACGCTGGAAAGATGACATCCTTTGAGGAGGCTGAAGTAACACTTACCCTGTACCCGGGAGCTGGACCACTAGCATTATATTTTGGCATAACGTGCCACTATGTGTCATGCGACAACTCTGCAAGCAGCCTTACTGATGACAGTGCAAGCCCATTCAACGGTTCCTTGAAATTTTTTTAACGCTCTTACCACAAACTTTAACAATAGATTACATTACAGTAGCTTTTAAGACTTCCCATTAGCTTTTTTTGAGCATCCTTAAAAATTATCTTAAAACAGCTATAGGACGGTTGTTTGTTCTAGTTACACTGAGCAGATGTCCATCTTGCAGAGATGCATACACATTTTGGTGCCTTGAATTCTGAGCTGTGCCACCCAAATTGCTCAGGCTATCCACTGTACAAATTGCAAGTGCGTTAGAACCTTCTTAAGGTCATCCCCTAAAATATTATCTCTCTTGGTCACAGAGAGCCTTTTATATGTAATTATACAGTAGCTAGCACATCATGCTGGAGTAATGCAATTAAGAGAACAAGTGGACATGAGACGCAATGCCATACTCTTAATCTATGACTCAAATTACCCACAAGCATCCATTTTAATTTTAGGTTCTTTGAAGTTGTTTTTTTAACAGAGTTTCATATTTGACTGCTGCAGGATCTCCTTCAGGGTAATGTGTTCCAATAACCCTGAGGAAAATACAATACCGATATGGCATCGTACTTTCTCGTACAAAGTCAAATTCCCTTACAGTACCTGTAGTCGCAGAGCTTGGGCTGTGTGCCGCACTGTTGTTTGCATATCATACAGCAGCTGCAGAGCGGGACATTGCCTCTGATCCAGTGGTGTGGCATAGAGCTGTGGGCTCCACCATTGCTCCTCATCATAATTTCCTTGCAGAGAAAAAGCTGGTCAGCCTTCTTGAGGCATCCTTCGCTGACACGCAGCCCGCAGCAGTTGCAGAAAGCACCCTGAAGGATGTGCTGAGCACACACGCAGCAGTAGGAGGGCTGGCCAAAGAGGTCTGTGTAGTGCCAGTCATGCTTGCTCTTGCGAAAGATGTCTCGTATTAACACCTGCCGCCGGGACCGCTGGAAGCTGCACCACAAGGTGATCAGCACCGGCAGGATCACAGAGCACAGAGTCCAAAACACCAAACTCCAGTCTGCGACGACCGAGGAGGCAGTGCCGCTCCTGCTCTCCGTCCCTTCCATTCCTCAGCAGCTCAGCCTCACCAGCCTAACCCCTCACACCAGTCGGGCAGACAGCAGGGCGAGCCCGGGAACAGCCCCCTAGTTCAAGAAGCCAACGCGCAGCTTCACGAAACATCTTTTAACCCCTTATTAGAGCTAGGCACCTGTTTGCCCCCACATCTGACCTACCAACCGACAGAAGGATTTCAGTGCTGGCCAGGTGCGAGGGGCTCCTCCGCTGCCCGCCCGGGCCTAGCGCAAGGCCGACCGGCGTCGGGCCTCCTCC
>NW_008824772.1:2923579-2928681 GCF_000699105.1 Pygoscelis adeliae
CCCCCCGACTTCGTTCTGTCCTCACACGTTATACTGTTTCCCCTGTAGCAGTTCTAAACATAAATAGTTGCTGCTATTAGAAACTACCGGTTTCTTGAACAGTATCTCGAACAATTACATAAATCCATACAGTACACGTAACAGTTCTTGCATTTTAGGCTGTTGGCATCTTAAAACACATGCTGAAAAATGCAAATGCTCCACAGTTCGGCAATCCTCGGTTTCCAAAAGTCCCGTAACGGGACGTCAGAACAGCCCAAGCCCTGAACTGCTTCGTTTCCATCGCCTGCTTTCGCTCCGGTCAAGCCCTCACACCTACAGCGCTCGCCGTTTTAGCCCATGATTCTGTCAGATTTTTATAAACTCATAAATAATTGTGCGAGCAGTTGAGCTAATCCAGCCCGGCTGCCTAAGGAGACCTGTCTCGGGGTTGCAGCCTCCGGTGTTTACCGAAGTTAAGCGCACCTGAAGGTGTCCGTCCAAGGCGGCATTCACAGCCTCTCCCTCCGACCTGCTGTTTGATTTCTTGAACCCTTCTGTATCTTAACGTTTTTGAGACCCACAGCTCCCTGCCAGATTTCATGGAAACTGGCTGACTTGTGCGTAGTGGCACAGGCAGAATAAAAACCACTTCTTTAGGAAATAAAAAAGCACAAATGAAGAGCCCTGCTCAGAGCCAAGCTGGCAAACCCTGGGTGAATGGCCGGGGATGCGCTGCACCTTTCCCTCGGAGGGGAAATGCTAATTACTCACATCCCTGGTGCGAGAGCTGCTGATGGATTCTGACCCCTTATTTCATGCGCTATACTCAAAGGGACACTTACTTCTTTTCCTACAAATTGGTGTTGCTGGTGCGGTGTGTCCAGCATACGCTGCTCGGGAGAGGTCCGGAGTTACGTTTGGCAAGGCAGAAACTAGCTGTTTGCAACTACAGTTGTTAACCTACATTCTTAGGTCACACTGTGTTTATTAGCAAGGACATTTATAATTCTGTTTTCTACTAGCTTGTCCTGAAAAGAGAAGAATTATGTAGTTTTCATTTGTATGATTCTATTAATTTGATAAAAATCTCTCTGCTTTGTTTTCCAGCAGTGATATTTTGGCTCTGCTAGAGTTAAACCACATTAATATGTACTTCCGCGCTGGAGTAAAGTTAGAGACAGTTTTTGACAAAGGGGCTCCTTTGCGGCTGCCTTTGAGATTAACATTCAGGAACGGGCAATTGTTTCTTTTAAAAAACAATCGTTTATCTTAGGCACGCAAAACCATCGCTTGCTATGCTAGATGTAAAGTCACGTGTTTCATTTTCACAAATTTAAAATATCCAGTGTAACTCTGAAGCCTGAAGTGGAAAAATGGTCTTCTATTTTCTTTCCCTCAGGAACAGAGTTATGCTGAGAATGTGAGCAGATAATAGCCATATTCAAAACTTCAGGCCAGATGTCTTCAAAATCATACTATCACTCAAATTAGTTAAAGCATAAACAAACATTTGTGACTGACGTAGCTACTTCAAATAGGCTAATGCCTCGGTCAGCGTTACTCATTTTGGAACAGACTGAGAGAAAGCAGAATCAAAATGAAGAACTTACTTGTGGTTGTCTTCTTTTTGGTCCTCATGACCACTTCTACAGGTAGGAGTTTATATAAAACAAACCTGTGTATATATGTAGAGCTGCAGAGCATATTATAATGGTATTAGTTTGTCAGCCTTGTATTTCAGTATCTTCTTATTTCATTTTTAATACTTAACTATTTTTATATTGCAGGCTTTCCATGATTTGATTTTTAACAATTATGCTATTGTATTAGATATTTTACTCTCTGCATTACCACACTGTAGTAATGTATTCTAAAACAAAAAAAGTTTTATTTTACAAGCTTACTATTTTAATATTATTTTACCAAGGTCCTGCAATCTAAACGCTCAATGCAATCTCTCCTTTGCAACAAAAGTCTAACTCATTACTTTGAAAAATAATCCTAAAAAGTAATGCAACACAGAAAAGAAGAAAGAATTGGAAGAGTTACTAATGTCAGTGGTTAGATGGTGCTGTTATATTTTATCACTTCAGAGAGTAACATGAATATGTAGGGTTTACTTCATGCTGGTAGAACTATAGAAAGCGCAAGTATAAAAATGGTTTAAAATTCCACTCATATCTCCTGGAATGCAATATCCCCTGGGAAGGGGCTGTAATGAAAGAACACTTTGTATATGGACAAAAATCAGGTTTGGAGACATTTCATTTTACAACTGACAGATAAAATATTAACTTTTTGGTAATTTCAGAACTAATTTCTGCTTTTCTGTCTTTAGACACTTCACCAATTTTGACTGAAAAAGACGCCAAACAGATTCTGAGAACTCGTCGTGAAGACAGACCAAGAAAAGCTGGTTTCCCTGATGAGCCCATGAGGGTGATTTAGGATATTTATTTTTAAATTACATTAACTAAAAAAAACCCCCACCAAAAACCCCAAAACATTTGTGCTTAGTATTAAATTTCTATAGATTTAATTCCAAGCAATACGTTACGAATATCGTCCTTTTAAGCAGCTGAGTTCTTCCTTAAAATACTAAAAAAACTCTTTACATTCTTTCAGCTCCTGTTAAGTAGCATTCTATAAGTGCTGAATATTGCTCAGGAAATGTATGCTTGCAGAATGTGGAAATTATTTATCACGGTTCAAAAATGCCGATTAAGTTATTGAGAAGAAAGTGGCTTTTCATTTATAGAAATGTGGATTTCATCAGGTTGTTCCTGAAAAACTAAATAACAGGAAATGTCTTCTGCTTACAGTACATTCTGCACTCAAGGCAGAAAGGAGACGTAGGTGTCAGTGGTCAGCGTGGAGATTGAGGTAGTTCTGAACTAGCTTTTAAAATCACTTACTTTCATTCACTTATTTATGAATGCTACAGGTAGGATGGTTTGTTATGATATTGTAGAAGTTTTTAGTTGCTAGCTTAATGCAACAGCATTGTTTTTGCATGCAGTATTTACATTTATTTATTTTTAAGCCATATTACAACAAAAGAAAAAGTAAAAGAATTAAGGAGCCTTCTGTTTTACTCACTTTGACAAGATGAAACGTATAATTCTGCACTTCTCAAGAGGTACTTAAGGTATTTTGAAATTACTGCCTATTTCTTTCCAAAGTAAATAAACTGTGCTAAAATTACATGGTTCTGAAGAGGCAAAACCCACAGAAGCTAGAAACCACACAATAGATTGTGCATGTATGACGAATACAAGGGGCTGAGTTCAGCAAGGCGCGAACACTTCTGAGGTCCGTAGGACACGTACCCTGCAGGACTGTGGAGACAGCTAGCGGTTTTCTATTTCTAATGGTTATTTTATACCAGCCAAAAAGAATCCACCTGGCCGTCCTGGGTGGCTGGCCGTACACCACTCCTGATGTACACACTTCTTTGTCAAGCGTGATGGCCACAACAAATCAAAGCTGTCACAAGAATATTGCACCATGCTTGTTAACAATCTTGTACAATGAAGACTGTACAACAGAGCCAAAACCCAGAAGGCATGGGCTTCACTGCTGCCCACGGCATTCAGGATTGGGTTGATTGCTAAGCTGCTGTTAAAAAAGCCTTGTAGTTTTTGAAAATGAGCGGGAATACAGCTCCCTTCTATGCTTATGCTTAATATACCGCCACGATTATATAATGTTATGTAGTAAATATAACACATATTAAATACAAAATAAATAAAACAGTAGAGAAGTTGGATTGAGTTAAATCCTGTATTACAGGAAGTTACATGCATACATACGACGCCCTTAGTCCTAAGGTTTCGTTTTAGGTAGCCCTGCGAGGAGCAGGGAGTTGGACTCGATGATCCTTATGGGTCCCTTCCAACTCGAGATAGACCGTGATTCTAGATGGGGAGCAGAGGGGGCTAGGGCTAGAGAGTGTTTGGTTACTGACCTCTGCTGCTCTGTCCTCGCCACTTTCCATCCTACCACGATTAGTAGCAAACATTTTGTTGAAAAATTCCAAGCTTCTCTTTTTTTTTTTTTTTCCTATACAGCAATGCTGGCTTTCTGTAAGAAAACCCAAACATAAAAGGATTTGTTTTTCTCACTACATGTCAAGGTTTTCAGTAGAAAAGGAAATATCTTCCAATAAAAAAACCTATCCCCCCCACCATGTGGAACGTGGAGATTTTCCCTTGTGAATGAAGATGCATGGCTCCTGTATCCCTGTGCACAGTTCTACCACCAGCTCAAGGAGAAAAACTGATTTTGTATGGATTCTTTGTAGCAGAATGAAATGACTGCTGGGATGAACCCACCTCTGTTCATCTATTTTAAGCAAAAACTGTTTGTACTAGGCCAGATCATGCTGAGCTGAGG
Organism: Pygoscelis adeliae; assembly: GCF_000699105.1. Taxonomy (NCBI): domain Eukaryota; kingdom Metazoa; phylum Chordata; class Aves; order Sphenisciformes; family Spheniscidae; genus Pygoscelis; species Pygoscelis adeliae. The sequence continues at coordinate 2,927,957 of NW_008824772.1, forward strand.
AATTTAATTTGCAATTCTTTGTGACACTGTTTGACTTCTACAGTGCCGTTTCAGTCAAAAAGCCTGTTTGGTTACAGACAGCAAGATCTGCGATCTTTGATTATTTAAAAAATGTCATTTATGTTATCAGCATGTTTTGATCTTACTTTGATACCCTGCTTTTTATCACGTGGCATCTTCTCAGTCATATAGTTCTGTTCTCCGCAAGTTCATAATGCACTCTCACAGAGGGATTTGAGCCAAGTCTCCCTGTGCTGCGAGGACAGAAAGCACAGTAAAAGGCAGGATACGAACGCTTCCTGCTGGCACCCAGTATCCCAACCCTCTGGTCAGCACAAAGAGCAGAGAACTGGATGACAGCGGGAATACTTGGCCAGTGCGAAGGGTTTACGCTGCAGCTTCCATTCCTACAAAGCCTACTGTGCAAAGCAATGGGGGTGTATTTTGAAAAAGTGTACCCAGCATTCACAAAGCTTATGAGCCCGCATGCACTGGGACTGCAACTTTTTAAAAGTAAATTTTGTTCCTGATGGAGGCCAAGTTTTTGGTACACAGCTCACTTTAGTTTGATAATTTGTTGCTTACACCAAAAACCTATAAATTAGTATGGGAAATTCACATTATTTTATGTATCACAGAAAGACCAATCAGCACTGATGCATGCTACTCCTAGAACCCTTCAGAGTACTGCCACATGATCCTATAAGGGGTTAATGTTTTTAATC
>NW_008824772.1:2928718-2939414 GCF_000699105.1 Pygoscelis adeliae
ATAATCATTTTTCAAAAGAGGCTACAACAGACCTATCTGTGAGAATCCTTCTGTACCCTCAGGACCAACAGAGGCTTCTGTGTCGATATGCAAATAAGAAATGTGTATGCAGAATTTCTAATTTACGAATATTGTTGTAAAATTCTTGTTCAACACCTTTACTGATCTGGATGATGATGTCATTCATTAAATATTGCTAGGCTGGGGCAAGCTGACTAGCAACACCATTTCACTATATCTGATCATTTTAAGGGGCAAATTAATTGCTCTTATATAAGCTGTAAACATTCTCCTAGTTCATTGGTCTGGCATTAGACTTGAGTGATTACATAATTAAATTACTTTTTCTTTTCTTTAAATAGGAGTATATGCTTTACCTCCAGCGCTTGGAGCAGAGATCAGAAGAACAATTTCTTGAACACTGGTTGAATCCACATTGCTTCCCACACTGCAACAGGGATTTAGTCCATCCAATCTAACGGTTTTGCCTACCCCGCAATCGGTATATGTATTTCTTTTACAGTGCATATTTCTTTCTTCATAATGAAAGGCAGCGCCACAAACTGGAAGAGGAGAATAACCAATGGCTGGAGGAAGTACCTTGTGCTGAAAGGTGTCTGGCAACAGAGCAGTGGCAGGGAACAGAAGTGTCCTAGGCATCAACTGTGTCACTGTAGTTCTGTTCATGTTAACAGAACATTTGGTTATGCATTTCTCTGCTATATGGATATAAGCTGGTGACTGCACAACATTCTTATGAATGGTGCTTCAGATTGCTCCTGTTTCTTTTCTGTCTGCTTGTGCTTCTTTTCCAGCTTAACTATTTAAGTCTTGTACTTGTTCACTTACCTCTCAGTAGGACTGTGGCAGGATTAAACTCATAGCTGTCACCCCTGAGATATTTAAGATGCAGTCTGACCTGCTAGGAGTTGAGCCCGTTCTGCAGTATCTCAGCTGTAATTGCTAGCTGGTGATTTTTTAAATGGAATTCACTATTTAGTACACATGCTGGTAAACATCAACATCGAACATTTTCACAGAGCTTGCATGGATTATTAGCTCTGTTTATGATTTTCAACATCAGTGTAATAGGCAGCATCGTTTGCTTTATTGCCTCTGTTTATCGTATGCATCACGGAGTTCAATGGGGAAATATATTCCAAAGCACAGCTCAGAAACCAGGCACTACTCACAAGCCAGTCGGTGACAAAATGACACATCCCAATAGTACTCCATGCGCATTAGGTTTGTGATATGGTCATCCTTTTTTGACTTCTGTGTTTTGCATACAGTATCAACTTATCACTACATTAAAAAAATGTGATGCACTGAGGTAAGGAATGTATAGGATTGTAAAATATAAGTATTAATCATGAACTCTTCCAGTTACCCAATAGCCGTTTGTGATGCCAAAAAAAGAAGATATACCTACGTCTGTATATTTTTATAACAGGAGAAGCCTTCCTGCTTACATTCTTTAAACAGACATGAAATTTGTCGACTGAGATACATTTGAATCATCACCATAACAGTGATGCTATATCACTCACGGTTAACTTTTTAATGTAAAAGTTGCAGATTTAGCTCCGTACTTTCAAAAGCATTTAAGCAGTAGAATACAGAGATGGTGTCTGTCAGGGCTGATCTGTTTCAAAAGACAGAAAGTTTGTCTGCTTAAAATTCTGCTATTTGTACCTGTACATATCTAAATATTTTTGAAAATCCGGATGTTGTGGTAGACTTCCACAGAGCTATGTTAATCCACAATAAGCCAAAGGTCTGAAACTTATTTAAAAACAAAAGCATAAAATTCCCAAACCTTAGCCCTAGGAGGTAAGTTGGCTGTTTTCTAAAAATCCTCCAGCTGAGACACAGTTGAAAGCTGGCTCACTTAGCTATTGTAATTCTTTACAATAGCTGCTCACAGGCGATTGTGAAGAATTAACGTTAGAAAAGCGCTTAAATGATTTGAAGCCCTTTGTTTGTTATTAGTATGGCCAATGTCAGCATGGTTTTTAATTATATTTTTTCTTTTTTTTCTGCAGACCTCTTCATGGGCACTGAAGAGGATATATACTATGATTGTGTTAAGGAGGACAAGATTACTCCTGCATTGGCTATGTGCTCATTGTAGAGCTGAACCTCTTTGCAATACAGTGCAATCCCAGCGATACAGCAAAACTTCCAGCTATAAATGGCTAGATACATTATAGACCGCCATATATTTTCTACCCGTAATGATTGCATGCATGAATAAATAAATCAAGGGTTTCCCCCAGTTTCTGAGATATGGGCAAGAATGAACCACTGATTAGTCCTAGGGTATGCTTTTTAAGGGTACAGCTTTAGACTGTCTGAAGCAAAAGGAACTTAGAGGGGAAGTCCATAGAAAATTGGAGAACATAAACATGACGTCAAGGCCAGCTTTCTGGACTTTGGAGGAATCCTTAGTTACAGTTTTGTAGGTTAAATGACAATATTGTACGAAGACATAACATTTATGCAACGCTAATCTATGTTTAATTGCCTGATGAGTTTCACATATTGTTTCATAATAAAAGCTTGATTCAAATCCATTTTCAGATTATTTTGTTACCTTAGTCTCCCATACTATATGCTGACAAAAACCACTGGAAGTGAGGCTCAGTATTGCAAAGTACTAAGGAAACATCAGAGGACTTTCTAGGATCAGCAGCTGGGAAGCACTATGGTGCAGTCTAATCATTTTGTAGTTTCTCTGCAAAACTTTTCCCTTTCCTTTATAATTCTGCCAGGTCAGGCACTTGCATCCAGCCATCCCTTTTCTGCCCGCGTGCCTTTATAACTTATGCCTTAGTATAGAATATCTTGTACAGTCAGATGGTAAACATACGGTATCTGCAAAACAACGTTAAAAATGTCTTGATGGCTCTTACATGACTGTTATGATCTGTGATGGCAATAGAATTAGTTATGAATGGACCAAAGTAACTTTCAGAGTTCCTCACTGCAGTCACACTAAGAGCCTGAGGACTGGTAGCAAAATAAAAAACAATTTTATGAAGATACATAAGGCAATTACTGCTGCAACAGAGCATTTGGTAGGCTGAAATAGATCAACAGTCCTTCTAGTATACTTTCCTTCCAGTAAGAGAGCTCTCCTACATGATTCCAAGGAAATAATTTAAATCTCAAAGCATCAAAGGCTTGCTTTCCCCTACTGTCAAGATGAAATCATAGATTAAATCTGGGAGTGTAAAAAAGTATAATCAGGCTGCTATTGTGTGCTTCATTGGTACTACTCTCAATACAGAGATCTCAATTTGCATATCTCCATTGAAGTGAAAGTCATTAGGTGAAATCCCGGTTCTGTTTTTTCTTGCGCAGTGAAAAATTCATGCCAATCCCAAGTATGCCAACTGCCACCCAGTGAAAGTTGATTTAAGTACTTCTCTGAAATAAAAGAACTCCCATCTAGTTATATTCAGTCATAAGTTAGATAACTAGTAATGTTAAATAGTAGCTTCTAGGTCTACCTCAGTAACACTGAGCTAATCCCAGTTATTCAAACGCAAACATGTGGAATAGGGATTGTTTATTGTTTTAAGTTTGCTTTTCCACATTAGGGTTAAAGGATCTCATGTAGGTATCTCCAAAGAAAAGTTAAGTATTATTATGTCTAATTTACAAAGAGAAAACTAGAAACATAGAAAGGTGAAGTCCTTCCAGGTGCCTGTTCCATGCTCTCTCCCACTTCATCAGGGAAAAAATTTTGGTATAGTGTTAATAGTCTTTAGCTCACATTTGCGTTAGGCTGATTCATCTAGCCAATGGGCAAAAGAGCCAACCCATGTTTGCACTCAGATTCAAATGAAAACCATTACCAGTGTTTCTAGAATTCCATTAGAAAAGTGAACTCTGTCTTAAAAGCATCTACACTTCTGTTCTGTGGTACAACTGACCATTGAAGTACCTCCTGGTCCATCAAGACAAGAAAAACAGCAGACACTATATAGGAAGTTTGAAACATAAAGAATAAAGGGAGACAAAAGTGTAAAGAAAAAGACAGAGAACAGAAAATTCTGAGGGTAAAGAAGAAAAACCTAGACTGAAGCCTATCAGAGCCTCTGTAATCCTGTCATCATGAAGAACATAGCCAAGATATTTCTTTTTAAGACATCCAGCTCTTCTGCCAGATTTAAGAAGCCAAGTCCTCCATTCAGACAAATTAATTTGGGCTCTGCAAGTAAACAGAGAAACACCCTTCAACCTACCCGAGAGACAGCCAAAGAAGAGGAGGCCATCACAGCACAGCAGGCTTTCAGAAGTTGGCAAACGCTGCAGTCTAAAGAGAGAGGGAAGGCATGAGTGTGACTGCTTTAGACTATTGCCATGGATGTAGCAACCCCTCATCCTGCTTATTATACATTTCTGTATGTCCATAAAATATATACAGTGTTTTACACGTAATCCAGTGGACTAATAAAAGAACAAGATCCTAGGGTCACTTATAAATAAACTAACTCAAGCATTCATTATGACTCAGCAGTGAAAAATCTCATACATACTTTGCAAAAAAGGTTAATGCTGCATAAACATTATACTTAGTTATAGCTACAGAAATTATGTAATTAAGCTTTTTCCAGAGTCCTTCAGTGTGGCTGCCCTACTGTGTTTTTATTCTCTTCCTTTACACAGATCTTTCCTTCAAAGCCATAATTTGCTTGAAATCATCTAAAGTTGAACTAGATCAAGTGTGTTCAAGGACTAGTTTATTTTTGCCCATGTCTAAAATCTTGGGGAAAAATGCTAGACTTTTATACATGCATGCAAACCATTAACTTTCCTACTGGGTGAAGATTTATTATAATCTGTATGACATTAAGTAATCAGAATTTACATATGAAAGCCAGGAGAGGGCTTAATATAATGAAAATAGGAAGAACAAATGTTCTGAAATTTGTATACTGAAAATGGGAAAATTTGCAAAATAGTTGATTTCCAAATGCTTTTACAGAAAAGGATTACAACAGACTTGGGAAAAATCTTTCATCTACGAAAGAGAGAAACATACCATTAGCTTTAATTGCTGACTTGTTTTATATTCAACGTCTGCTAACTTTGTCTTTTCTCATCTGAAAAACTGCCCACTAGATGCCACTGTTTCTGCAGATAAACGGCTTCACAGCCCTCAACGGCCGTTCGGCTCAAAATACTGCCTCCCTCCTTCCCCCCCGGCCTTGCGTTTTTACTCCTTTTCTTAAAATGTTCAGCTCAGATGATTGAAATAAAAAGTCACCTCTAAACCGGGAAGAAAAAAAGACCTTTACCAAATGGCTGATTTCTTTCCACTTTGGATCCAAGATTGCTGTGAATGTGTATGTTAGTGTGGTGTCTGCCTGGTCGTGTGGGTGCGCCCAATTATGCCGTAGAAAGAAGTGGTTGAAAGTTTCTACACAGCACATTGTAGTGGCCTGTGACTTTTTACTGTCTGCTATTCAAACGCAGATCCTAAGAAAGGATTTTGTGTGTTTGCAGAAGCTCTTCCCTCTCAGAGCAGGTCCCATTTGATCTATCTTCAGTAACCCCAAACTGTAAGCTGCAGACTAACTAATTGGTAAAAGCATCACTCTTCATGGCATGACATTATCTTATCACATTTATTATCTTTAGCAGCTTGGGGGACTATGTGTTAGGTGCTGTACAAACTTGTACTGAAAAGGCAGGCTGTGCCCAGGGCCTGAAATGTAGTACTCCTCTATAAAGAGTAGATAAATAATATCGACTTTAATTTAAATACACAACTCAGGGAAAAGAGACAAAGGCTGGAATTTTTGAAAGCATCAACTTCTTCAGCAAGGCCAAGACTAAAAGATTTTATCACAGCCAGATAAATAGCAATTTGGCAGTTCAACTAATTGGCTATTTCTACCAGACTGCCTTACCTTTCAGGAGAACATGCACCAACCCGAAGTAGTTACTTACTAAGACTGGAATTTCCAGAAATTTCACTGAAAGCAAGTCAATCACTTACTTTATTTGAAATTCACTTTCACAGTGGTGAACGTAATGGAAAAAACAAACTTAAACTTACCAGTTTGTAGTTTCGATGGTACAGTATTTGCCTGCTTCTCACAGAGGACGAACAGGTGAGTGTACTTGTCTTTTCACAATGACAGCACTGCTTCTCTGGAGTACTTCTGAAGAGTGAACATGAAAGACAGAGACAAATCAAATGCCTATAACAATCTGAAATTAAATAATATGTATGGAAATGTTTCTCTGCAGTACTTCGTGGCTTTTTTTGCAATAGTTACAGCCTTGTTTTGAATGCTAGAATCTTGTTTGAATGAAGACTTCTATTACTCTGTCTTAATGAATGAATGCATAAATAACTTCTGAACCAGTGGAGTGAAATTGGATTGATTGAATGTGATCACTGCAGTAGCAATCTAGCTTAGATTCTCAGTAAAAACTTATTTTTAATGACTAAAGAGATCAGAGTGGACTTAGAAGGTTATCTGAGCCTTTTATGGCCTACAAAGAGTAGAAAATCTTGTGAGAACTGTGTGTCTTGAGATTTCTGGTATGTGATTAGAAATGCTGAGTGATCTGTCTCCTTTCTGGCATTTTAATCCTTTTTCAGGTCTGGGGGTAAAGATGTGTACTAAAATGAAAAACAGTAAAAAGCAGAAAAGGTTGAATGAACTTTGAGCTAATACAACTATCCTTATTCTATCAAATGGGCATGTCCAGCCCAGTGTAGGCTCAACATGAAACCAAAAGTTTGAAGCACTAGTATTATTCCAAATCTCAAGCTCATCGTGGTACTTCCTGTCTTTTTTCAGGATATTTCAGTAAGTGATGATCAGCTGAAGTTCATTTTTTTTCCAAATTTGTGGGGATTTGGATCTAAGGATCCATTTGGGCATCTCTCTTTTTTTGCACAGGGTATATAACACGAGTATCACACACATACCTTTATTAAACTGAGTAAGCCAACCTTAAATATAGGAGATCTTAGACCAAAGACAAAATGGGGCAGAATATTGCTTCATTTTGATTTTTTTCATAATAAAGAATAACTATCAAGTGGCTTCAAAAAATGAATTCAGGAAAATGCTCCAAAGTTCAGAGTATACTTGGCTTAGAGATTTGCTCTTGGACTATTTTGGTGTGACTCTGAATATGCGCCTATAACGCCTATAAAAATGAGACCCGAATCCAGTCCGCGAAATGCCTGGATGATCAGATCCACAGCTGATCATCCACAGATGATCTACTGTCCAGACACCAACAGAGCCCAATATTCCACTTAATGCAATCAGGATGTACTTCTATATACTCCCCATACACTGTATAGGATTAGTTCCAGCATCAATAATAAATTTCAAACAGATGAGAAAAATTATTCACACACATAATTATTTGCAGAATAAAAGCCTGTCCTGGTTATTTAAGATATATAGTTCTAATACATAGATTTACCCAGTTCAACCAGAAGATTGCTCACGTTTTGGTGGGCCAGTTTTACTTTTGGCCAAAACCAGGCCTAACAGACAAAGCCCAACTACTCTGAGTGTTGTCACAGCCTCTATCGATCAGTTAGAGGCACAGCTTAAACTAAGCCCTGCAGAATGACGCGTTTGCCCCTCCCTGGTCGGGAGACAATGGGCCAAGCAATGCCCATAATGACTACAACAGAGCTCACCTACCTCACAGGGATCCAAGGTGCGTTCAGCCATGGGTGATTTAAATAAACAGGGTTTGCTGCATACCTGCAGAGAAAAAAAAAGCCAAACATAAAAGCAAGCCTTAGCAGTAATAGGAATAGAGCAAATGTAAATAAAGCATTCTTAAATTAATAATGAACAAAGATGGGATTTATCTGCTCTTTCTAGGTCATGATTCCTTTAATCCTAAAGTAGATTCTCAAAATAGGCATTCTACTAGTGTCCACTTCTTTTCATTGATTATGGAGGGACCCTAAGCCTATAAAAATTGTAACCAAGCTGTCTCAAAATCTGATCCTCAGTAATTATGAAAAACCAACAATTGTGTAGCACTGGCATGGCTAATTTTATGCTGAGGCACCCGTGTTCATGATACTTTGAACATTTTACTCCTAGCGTTGAAAAGCATCTAACGCTTATGAAGTTCTGAATTTCACTTGGCAGCATCTTTGCCCATAGCCAACCAGAAAGCTAGGCACGTGCCCATGGAACATTTGGGAGGGAGAACCTTCACCCTCCAATCACAGAGCAATAGCAACATTTGCCTGTACAAGCAAATCTTGCCTAGGATGTGGCAGATCCTTCGCAGCACGTGGTTTGGCCTCACCCAGTCTGGCATAAGAACAGAGCTCTTCCTCCTTGCCCCAGCTTGCTCCCACCTGCTCTTTGCACCACTCAAGGATTGATTCATAAGCGCAGCACCATGCAAGAAGTCTCCCTTCCTCGCAGAGCACACCATCAACCCATTCCCCCAGGAGACCCTTTGCAATCGCAGGCAAGATCTGACATTCAGTGTCATGAGGAGGGGTAAGGTATGTAAAACGCCAAGATTTTAAGCAAAGAAGGTAGTAGTTGTACCTCAGACACACACAGATCTGGAGTCTGAAATTAATCCAGGCTAATAGTATGGCCTTCAACTTCATTACTTTGGATCAGCTTGTGCTGGGAAGCAACTGGGCAATACTGGTGACCTACCATGCGATTCATAACGGGAGAAAGATTTCCATCCTACTACTATGCTTCTGTTATCAAAACATGGCTTATAAGCCTGTAAGTAATTAGCAGAGCACTTTTTTTTCTGACAAAGACTCTGATCAAGGTTCTGGGAAAAAAAACAGTAAAAAAGAAAGACTAACACTGAGCGGCAGCCACAGGAAGAGCCACAAAAAGGGTTTTGTGCTCAATTTATTGGTGCCATGGTATGCACAGACACAGCACTGGACTCTTGTTATCTGTAGGGAATGGAACACTCCATCAAAACAGGGTTAGGTTGTTTCTGTAGTCATGGAAGAATACTAGTACGATAAATTTATAGGTCCAATGGAAGACTCTTTAATTTACTGGGAAATGACAAAGCGTCTCTGGCCAACTTGTATAAAATTTACTCCTTTATACCTTAGTTACATGCCATTGACTATTTACTCTGAGTCTGCAGATACATTTATCATTCATGCAGCATCCCAACCCATCAAAGAGCCCTACTCAGAGTAGGACGTGTTGGATTCCTTGCCTTTCTAAAAATGAAACTGCAATGACTTAAAAAAAAATAATCTTTTGAAACATTATGTTCACAAAGCAAATTCTTCCTGGAAGCAACTGCCAGGTATTTAGGGTTAAATAAGGACAAGTTTCTGCACAGCAAACAAAGGGTATCAGGAGACATACTCTTTTGTTCACACACCAGCTAGACCTGTGGCCAACAACTATAGGTATAGGGAATTGTTCACAGCAACACTGTGCAGATGTAGATTTGATTTGTTTCTAGTCTATATTAGGTTATTCTATACTGCCCTCACTGTGCTATTCTGTATTATCTACTGTTACTATTTTACACTACAGCTATACTATATTATTGTATGAATTACATTTCAAATAGGTCACCGTAGAGGAAAAACGCAGACTGCACAACAGCCAAATACCATGACTCACAACAATCAGAGGCCTTGAGTCTGAAAAAGAAATAATTTAAAAATGTAATTAAAAAATAAATATTGAGGGCCTCATTCTGTAAAAGATGAGTAAATCTTGCCCACGGAAGTCATCCAGTGAATTCCAACCTTCCACAGGAGTAAAGTCACTATGGTACATGGTACTAAAACATTTTTTTTTTCTGTTTGTTACCAAAGACAATTTTGGTAACTCCTAAATATACTCATTTCCTTGCTAACATAGAAGGGCCCAACAGGCTGGTATTAAGAATACTGTCTGGGATGGTTGAACTGCCACTGGTTACCTCCTAGAGTCACGTGAAGAAACCAGAATCTCATCTTTCATTTAGAAAACATGGTCCTAGCCCCCATGGATACAAAGAAAAGCTTGCAATATGAATTGTGTGCAGCAGATTCTGCCTGCATCTTTAGGGAGGGAGCAGTTCCAAGACATGTGACATACCTTGTTCTTTCCAATTCTGACATTTATTGGCAATTCTAAGGAGGGTCAGGTTAAAGTCTGAGGGCAAGGGGCAGCGCGGGACACCGTGGTAGGCCATCGCTTGCTTTCATTAAGCCCTGCCAACCATGCACGTACATTTACTCATTCTCCAATTGTGAAAACCACAATTTTAGGTTCACAGGCAACAAACTTCATTTCAAAGCAGAAGGAAAACAAATGAATGTAGTAGATTTGTGTCTATGTTTATTTTTATATATGCATATATTTACAGATATTTTAATATACTCTAAATGAAAGAAATTAAGCTTATGTTTCAACAGTGGATGGATCTGAATTGCATTTCAGCATTCCAGCTGCAGAAATTAAAGTTTTCAAGAACAATTTTTGCCCAGAGTAATTTATTTTTAAGTCCTCAATATTTCAGGGCATTTCAGTGGTACACAAAGTTTTGCTAACATCAAATATATAGTCCTGGAGGAGGTTTGGGGGTGTGTGTGTGGTGTTAATATTTGGTATTTTAGATAAGAGCCATAGCAGAAACACAACTTTTCTTTTTTCTTTCCTTCTTCTCTGTTTACCATCTGATGCTTTAG
>NW_008824772.1:2939424-2972930 GCF_000699105.1 Pygoscelis adeliae
GGAAAGAGAGAAAAATGTCTTCTATTTCACATTGCACAGCTGTTGCACTGCTGGAGAAAAACATTTTAAATATTAATATGGCTCTGGGGCTAAAAGTATTTCTTAAGAGGCACTTCAATCCAATGAGTTTCAGCAAAGTGAACAATCACAAAAATAGAGTCAAAGACCAAAATCTCTCCAGCTGATAGTAAGCCAATTTATTTATTTATTGGTTCATGCCTACAGAACTCACTGTGTGATTGCATCGGTTACAGCTTTCCAGTCCAACCTCAGTAAAGCATAGCTCATAGATGCAATAGATTATGACCTCTGGAGTCAGAAACATCTTCCTTTTCTCACCCCAAGCTTTAAGTGTGAATTGCACTATCTCAGTTCTCTCTCCTCCATGCCAGCTTTAGTGAACTGGGGATACTTCCTTGCAGGTTGGGGTGCTTTTATCAGCTGCACAGCCGCCTCCACCCGGTAAATTCTGCAGCTGTGGTTAAACTGCCCAGGGAGGTTAAGGCTTTCTTACTCAATACTACTAATGTGTCTAAGGGTGTATATCGTGGTTGTCTTGTTTAGCTCTGCCACAGGCCATCCTGTGTACTAATCATTCCAGCTGCACCTAGAGGTGACTCACCCCAAAGGTACTCAAGAGTGTTTCATTCCGCCCAAGAAAGAAACAGGGGTTTCCCTCAACCAAAATAACCTGACAGTAGATTTCAAACAGTGCACTGAACAGAGGGCATTGCTTTAACTTCGGCTAGGATCCATCCCAAGGAGACATGGTTCTAGCATGGATGATATACTGACTGGGCTTACTAAGGGCTGCAGCATTATTTACGCACTCAGACTGCTGACGCATCTTCAGTTCTGCTTTAGAAAAGGATTCATCCTGCATGGTCTGAAGTTTATCACTGCCAAGGGGTAGGAGGAGGCAACTTCCATCATTTCAGTTGCTCATCTATTTCCTATTTGCCAGGGATGACAAATGTTCAAGCCACCTAGTTAATTTATTCCCAAGCTTTTAATTCTGCTCCGTATGCATCAACAGCTTTGCTGTTGAAACCACGCTCTCTCAAGAGCAGGTCTGAAGCGCACAGCACCTGCGGCTCCAGTCTGTCAGCAGCAGGGCACACGTGTGCCCAGAACAACTCCCTCTAAGCAGGGGGAGAAATGGATTACAGCTCTGGGCTACACACAGTAAATCACCAGCACAGAGAGAGAAGCACAGGGACAACAGAAATACCAAAACGTGCTTTTTTAGAACATGACTCCTTAAATTAAACAAGACAAGAAAATATATGAAATGACAGCAAGGTCACTTTTTCCTTAACTGTTGTTCCAATTTAAGCCCACACATGCATCTCATTTATTTTCAACTTTGCTCTTCTGCTGTCTCTATCCTGTAAGAGATGGTTACAGAGCATTACCAGCAGAGAAGGACTACAAAAGACGCTAGGTATTTATTAGCTTATGCACTTTTTGGTAATTTCCCTTTATTTTTGGAATTCAGTTACAGAAGTGCCTCATGTTCCCTGTTAAAACTCAAGTCCTGTTATGGCGAGCAGTGTACCAACATTTCCCCATATAATGTTGCTATATATTATGTAGACAAACTTACTAACTTTGAACTGCAACAGCTGTGTTCACCCATGTGGTGACAGGGTTGATTAGATGGTGCAAGCAATTGCAGTGGTTACTGAAAATCAGGGAGATCAGCATTTACCATAACATTAGCATTCAGACATTGTTCACTTCATTTGCCTCATGACCAGATTTTACTACCTACAAACCTCACCTTCCGATCTCCTTTGCTATCACACGAACAATGCATGCCATTGCTCAAACTGATTGCTATTAGGCTGGGGTACTTAGGAACTATAAATACATCACCGCAACTGTCCTAAAATTTTTAGGGTGGAATAACGAACTGCATGCTCTGAGCAAACCAGTAAATAAAGTATCTTAACTCTGCTTAAATTAGCACGAAGAGTTTGCATTTAACTGAAAAGCTCTATAACTGTATATTATTATTTAAGAGCCACACTTTCAACAGAACCTAAGCTAAAACTGAAGATGTAATGCTTCCAAAAATGCAAGCTCCCGTTAAGAAACTGTGTGCACTGCTCAATTAATGGAGACCCAGCCTCCCCAAACCCAGGAATAAGGCAGTCTGCATGTATACGGACATGGAAAATTGCTCTGCCAAAGTTTATATAAGGAAAATAGAATCCACTATTCTAAAAGGAGTGTCATAAAGTTTGATGTGCCTATTTCAAAAGCATTTGGAACAGACATTCCCCCCCTCTGACCAGACAGAAATGTCTTTGCTTCCAGCTTTAATGCCAACTTCAGGGGAAAAAAAAAGGAATTACACTTTCTGGCATTTTGGAGAACACGGGGCAAAGTTGGAAGGAGCCCATGTGGGTAGAAAGCTGAGGGGGATGTGATGGGAGGGAGCTAGGGCTGGAAACAGAAGACCTTTGGCTGTATTTTGATTGAATCAGGTGAGGCCAGCAGGGACAAACACTGGGCTGGTTTCTGGGAGCAGAGTCCCTGCCTATGCTCTGTGGGGAAGCGGTGTCCCAGCTTTGCTCTTTGATCCTTCAGCTTAATTCAATCCAGGGACAAATCAGAGTGAAACTGGGTGTGTGTAGGTGTAGGTGTGCACGTACATTTGGGGGGATGGATGGAAGGATGGAGTCAATGGGCAATCGGTGCTGTGCCTCTTCTCAGCACATTTCATCCCTGCGCTGCCCGAGCCAGCTCCCATTGCTGTCATACCTTTCCAGGGCCCAGGTCTGACACGCAGAGGGTCTTTTTTTTTTTTTTTCCCCAGAGATTTCAATTACATGAGCTGTAATACCATCTTGGGGATGCCTGGTTCCCTCATGATGTTGCAGTTTCACAGGGGGGTTGCAGTGCCAAGGGGCTGCATGCTCCAGTCATTCATGAACCTGCTTGCTCTGGGGCTGCCCAGCACAACTCTCTGCTTGGCTGTCAGTCAGGCAGCCCACCTGTCAGCCTGTCGGTCAGTCCGCCAGCGTTGCCTACTTGCCTCAGAACTGTGTCGGGTCATTGCATCAAGTGATGGCTGTAACCCTGCCCGGCTTGTGTCACTGCACTAGTCTGAAACACCGAACAGATCTGAGTAAAGATTAGTTCAAACTCACAGACGAACCCAGAGAAAGCTTCTGCTGCTGATACCAGGACAAACCAAACCTGTTTATGGGACAAAACGCTCCCACAGTGAGACTGCGCCAGACTCAGAGAAGCCCAAGGTAGCATGAAGTACATATCCTCATCTTCTTTCTCCCATGCTCTGAGGATCTCTTAGCCCACAGTGGTGGTGCCTCAGGGATCATTGTTGGCACAGCCCTTTCAAATTGCGTCCAGACCTATTGTCTTGCGCTGACCGAGAAAGATTCGTCCTGCCTCATTAAGAGGAAATTAGATGAATTGGCAGAGAAGGGGCAGTGGATGCCAGTCCGAAGGCACCGAGGGTCTGCCTTCTCATTGCGTTTGTCCTTTGGTCATCTACAGGACATACATTATCCCCTCGGTTGAAGTCCCTGAACTATGGTCCATGGGCCCCTGAGAATTGATCTACAAAAAGTAGCTAGTATAGCAACCTCTGTTTTAGTCCATATCATGAAAAATGAGAGACTACCACAAATTCTGTCTAAATAGAAATGTCTTTTTTCTGTCCCTAAAATGAGTCTCTCAGGATTATATATGAATGCCAAAAGGCTGTTGCAAAGAAAACCCAGAATACTGAGTTTGTTGGCCTTTTTTGCCTAGTGGAGAAGTTTACGTTGTGTTGCATGGTTCTTCAGTTTGATATTGCTATTACTTCAAGAATCGGGAACTGTGCTTAAAAGAAAAATGGCTATTTTAAATTAATTGAACTTTTAATTGTGTCTCATGTAGCTGTGTCCACTTAGCTCCACTGTCTGTGTGTCTTTCTTTGTGTTTTGATATATGGCAACAGTACAGAAATACTGCATTCTGGGATATGAAGTGGCTCAGTGGAGGAGGATATAAACCAGATGTGTAACATATCCAGTGTGCACTCAATGTACCTCCTGTGACCTGTCTGGAGATGATACAAATACAATCATTTTTTGAGACAAAGAAATAGAAATTAGCTCCAAGAGCAGGGAGGGAATGTAACAGACCAGAGCAGTTCAGAGAATAAGAAATCATTTCAAGCTACCAAAAAAATTTAAAAAAAAGCGAGAAAGACCACATTTTTTCTAAAGTTTTGTAAAATAAAAAAGAAGCTAAGTGTCTTTCCCCCGTGTTTTGATTAAAACCATGAAGATAATTCTCTGCAGGAACCTCCAGTTTGTTTCATCAAATCTCTTGTTAAATTATGTGCATGATTTATCTCAGAGCATAGTTACAGTAAAGCCGTAAGTCTTACTGTCACCTTAAGTTTTATCCCAATAGCGCAAGTATTTCCCATCGGACTAGATTTTACTAGAATGATAGTACTCCCCATGGCAAGTCCTAACAAGCTGACTTTGGAGGTTCCATCTGAAAACAAAACCTCACTTCACGATAATTTTTTTCTCCAGCAAGGGATTTTATGTTGAATGGCCAGGCCCTCATTTGTTATAAACCTGGACAGATCACTGACTTCATGGATAACAATGCATATCAGCTGCCGCTGTGACAGGGGGGGGAAAAAAAATATAATAAATCTGCATAACAGTTTACATCCAAATTCCGCTACCTGTACAGAATGGGCTGGCTTGTGGAATACAGCGATATTAACTGCTAGCAAGTGTCACAGACTCTCGCCCATTACAATCAAAACAGTGGTAGAGGGATCTGAAACTGGCCACTGTTTATTCTGTGTTGTTTTGAGAAATGTATTTTATTTCAGGCAGTGGAAGCTGATGGCATCCGAAAGCAGGCATGTAAGACTGTCCTAGAAACAGTCAATCAGAGCTAACTCACAACTGCAGGTATTAAAAGAGATGCTACACCTTGAGATAGATCACTGTAGTATCTTCAAGTCCCAAATTCTAGCTCATGGACACCTTGCTTGCCCCAAAAGATTGCTTTTCACTAATGAGATTTTTAGATTTCTTGGAATCCATGGCACAAAGGCGGCTGAAATCTGTGGAGTTTGTTAAGCTGTTTTGCACCAGACAACTGGATTCAGAAGGTACATCTAACCAGCAGTAATTGTCATCAGCTCTGTAATAAAACTGAAACAAGGATGGACAAATACAAAACACTGACCTGGAAGATTTGTGTCTTTCCAGGATAAGCCTGCATTTTTTTCTTGTTCTACTACTGCATTTGATGCTTCCCTCTGTCAGCACGTTCTGGTCTCAAGTCTTTGCAAATGCGCAACACACAAGGGCTTTTCACATTGAATTAAAGAAAAAGTCACAGATGCTACAAAAGTTGTTATTGCCATGGGTTTGAACCTGCCCAGTCTGAGTAGTGGGTATGAGAATTTTTCTCTTGTGGTAGAGTTTCGGAGAGGGAGTTTTCCCTTTCTTCTCTTACCTCGGCTGCTGGTGTGGCAGGTCCCAGCAGTGGCCCTCCCCATTCCCACACAGACGGGTGGGGAACGGGTGGGCTGGGAAGGGGAGCAGAGGAATATTGGGTTGGCACCTCTCGCACACCGAGGCAGCCAGGCGGCAAGGAGGGGAATGCAGTCGGAGCCAAGCACAATGCTAGCACGGATTGCTTCTTTTGGAAAGGAGGAAACCCAGGAGCCACAACTGAAGCACAGCTTTGCTGTTGGGATAACTCAGCTGTATGCTGCGTGTTGCCCCTAAGTAAGCCCAACAGAACTAGGACAATATTTCACTGAATTGGGAAACGATCTTTGGGACGTGTCTCAGAACTGAAATGCTCATTGTTTAGATAATTTGGAAAAATACCTTGTTTTTCTTTGGTTGACCGGTCTCTGGAAAAGTTCAGGATGGCATGCACATTGTGGTAAAAGGGAAAAAAATGAGAACAAACAAGAAATTTGAATTAATTTGACATGCTGGGAGTAGGACTGCTGGGGGATTGTGGAAATTACAAACTGAAACAGAAGGCAACACAGATAACTGTTTACTGCTGAAGAGATGGGCAGAGGGTTCCCAGGACAAACAGTGCCTGAAAACCGTAAGTGTTCGGTGGCTACTGCGAAATGGGAAGGTGCTTATGAGAAAGGAGCAGAGGAGTTACCAAGGAATGTGAGAAGTTCACAGCCTAGCCTAGATAGTTTCATTTGTGTGGGTTGGATGCTGCTAGTCTAATCAGGCCATCATTCAATGGCCCTTTGGGCTGCTACTGAAAAAGTGGTTCTTCCATTCCCTCTTCCCCCAGACACTCACTTCTGCGCTCTTATGCCAGCACAAGCATTCATGTGGCTGTACTACCCCAAGAAACTAATTAGTTGTATGCTTTTTTTTTTATTGAGTTGATATTTAGCTGGATCAGTCCTGTGGTCCAACTTGTTGCACAGCCATATAAACACTGGTGCCAGACAGGAGTGAGCGAAAAAAGTGACTGGGTGCAGAGGAAGAGGGGGGAGAGGAGTGGAACAACCCCTTTCAGCAGCAGCCAGATTTATGCCAGATTAAAGTGACCGCGTAACCACAACCTCTTTGAGTAGCCCCCTTAATTTCATTTTGGGCATGTGAAGAATCAGCTATTACTCCTACTGAGTAACAGCAGCACAAACAGGCTTTTATCATCTGATCGTCTCACATTTGCTGAACTTGCGATGTGCTCCCTGCTCTGCCAGAATTTTTGGGAGGATCTGTGGCAATTATAAGGAAACCCACCTAGGGACAATATCATTCCAGTGTAAGAAGACTGGTATGTATGCAGCCACTTTAGCAGCCCCATCTGCTATGAAAGCAAATGAACTCAAGAGCAGACAAGAACTGATATGTGAAGTTAGAGTATAAATCTGACTGCGTAAATTAAAAGGACGGGAATGCAATGGATTTTGAATAGGTTCTTTCACATGGTAGTGTTCTCCTGGAATCAGAAAGCAGACATTGCAGCAAAAAAGCTTTACAGTGTTCTGAAATAAGTATCAGTATTTTTCTTAGCGCAGAGGAGTTAAATGAAGTGGCAAATCAAAATGCATATGTGTATGCATATACATTAGAGATAGAAAGTGTGGACTGTAGTAAAAAGGGGTTGATACGGAATATCGACTGATACAGAATATGGACAAAATACTGACTGCCTGTTGCAAGTTTTCTACTTTCCCTAAGACATTTTCTTTCTGGGCTAGAACTGGCAGATACATGAAGGTTCAGCTTCCCTAAGCAATTCCCTGCGCATCACTTCATAGAAAGAGTCATGAAACTGTGGGCCAATGCTTCCCTGAAGCAGCTGAGAGCCTGCAATGAAAGGTCCAAGGGACAAACTGAGCTCTTTAGCCACTTGATTACAGTGTAGACAATATCTCTGCAGAAATCATAGAAGCAGAATAAATTAGGATGTGTTGAGATCCAAGGATGCCTACAGGGTATCCAAGAAGCAGCATAATGTTATTTTAGGTCATTGCAATAATGACACCAATACTGGTAATAGTAATTCCATGCCTGGTCCACAAGCGACTTCAGACTATTTATAAAACTACTATCCATATGCCGCTATGAAAGTAGCCATGTCCCAGAGTGTTTGTAGTGAAGGTTATTTTTTGCCATTTTCTTCATTTTTTGATTAGGATTTGTATAGTTTATCTGCAATTTTAATGACATGATTTAGCTTTTCTGATAATCTGTTATGATTCCTGTTTTTAATTTTGTAGGTGTTAATTTGATATTGAGCAACTGAGTATTTTAAGCTTCAGTTGTCTTATACTAGTATAATTTCAGTGATAGCTCTTCTCAAGTTTGTTCTTTCACATTTATTGATTTCAATATATTTATGAAAGTTCTGAACTGTTTTTCTTTCAAAAATAGCATAGATCAAAAGCACTGAAAAAACTAGCAAAATCTGGTTTTCTTGTTAAAACTGAATTAAGGAAGCATGTTTTTACTGAAGTGGCACCTCTAATTCCCTATAAGCTCAATGTTTATTATGACATCGGGAAAGGGATATTTCTGGTGCTAATAAGGTTTAATTACAGCTTCCCCCCCAAGCAATTACTTCTGAAGCATTAACAATTTCCTCTGGGAACCTGTCCTCTTCTCTCAGCTGGCCAGTTCTTCTCTTGCTTGCCTGATCCAAAGCCTGCTGAGGTCGATTTCCATTCCTTTGACTCAGACCCACTACCCATGTCTCCTGATCTTCTGTGACACTGGAAATTATTCACCCTCTAACTGTCTTATTAAATTTCAGCTGACCTTGGCTACTGGATTGCTCCAAGGGTTGCCTTGTCAGGATGCTTATTTACCTTCACCAAAACATCAGAAGTAGTTTAAACTGAAAACATACCAGTTAGGAGTTTCACGCAAAATGTTCAAACATTCTAAATGAAAAGAATGATTTAAAAGAAAAATACAGAACTCTGCTGCAATTTGGTGTGTCTCTGCCATCAATAAAGGATACAGCTAAGCATTTCATTCAAAACAAAACACGCAGTCTTTCTAAATACCCTCCCTGATCAGACCACCAAAGCACTTAGCATCTCTCTTTTGCTCACCAAATATTTTTATGATTTTCCACAAGAAACAGCCAGGCCAAACTCTAATAACCACTCTGAGAGGATGGGAGTACATCATGTCTCCAGACACCATGAAAATAAAATAAATCACTAGAGGAACAAAATTTTATATGGCTTGTTTTTTAAATTATGTTTTGCTATAAGGAAATGATGAACAGAAGTGTGGACCAAACTAAGGAGCAAATAGCTATTCTTGCCTAGATGTTGGAACACTGTTACTGTCAGAAAAAAGCAATCTTCAGAAGCAGCCAAGAGGTTTAAGAGCACCAGTCTTTAGAAACCCTTTCCCTTTAAGATCAGAATGTCAACATTAGAGACTGTGTCTATACTAATAAATAACATGCACAATTTTAACAATGAGGGCAGTTAATCACTGTGGTATCTTATCTAGGGATGAACAAGATTCCTGTTAGTTACAGTCTTTAAATCAAGACTTGGCGTACGTCTGTGTGTCACGCTGCGATGTAAAGCAGAGACATAAGAGCCATTTTAAAACTACCTAGCTCACACAGTAATGTGAGTCTAGCAGTAGAAATGCAGAGTTAGTACAAATTAATGAGGCCAATTTATCCAGCTTTTTGGTAGGGTAAATTATTCCATTGTGAGCTCAGCTAGACTGCTTTCTGTCCCCACCAGCTTATTTAAAGTTACCCTATGTATCTTTACTCTTCCCTGTGGTCTCCAGTGTAGATGTAATATTGCTGACTTTCTACGAGAAGTATTAAAGCTCAAACGGATATTATGGGCTCCATGGAGAGATCACTGGATGATGCTCATGGCCTCGTAGACAGTGCCTTTCTAAAGAGTATGCAGATAAAATAAAAACACTTTCAGAGATCAGCCCTATAACAAAGATCACCCAGCAAAATGGATAAAAAAATTTCTTCCTCTGGGACTGGCTGGCTTCGGCCGTCCCTGACCCCCCATTCTTGTTTGTGAACCTCAGACTACGTGGGGAGTCAAGTATCAGGACCTCTCAGGTTTGCACTGCTGTCAAGATTCACACAGAACGAATCTAGTGAGATGTACTAATGTAAGCGTTTGATGCTTTACTGCACTTCCATCCTAACCAGTGTCAACCACTACCTGAGAAGACTCTTTCTACCTGTGTTCCCTCCCCACGTGCAGAATAAACTCCTATATCAGTATCTGTTTCTATTATTAAACTCTGGATATTCCCCCCCAGCATTCTCTATCTCCTAAGGCTTGTCCTTGGCTACCCTTACAAACCAGCATGACACTGTTTCTGCCTCTACTGCGAAGGGCTGAGCCCAAGAATCATGCCTCGCTGGCACAGCAGGCGCTTCATGAGTGGCAACATTTCAATCCCACTTTATGCTTTGCCACCAGAAAGCCAGGCACACACACTGAAACGCTGCCCGTGCATTACCACAGTGTCTTCTATAAGAAAACATGGATTTCTGCCACTGGACAGACACAGAAACTAGTAAGCTATTCCCTGCATTCTTCTATCCCCCTGGGCGCCCTGTGTAAGGGAAGCCATTGATGCTTGCCATCAGATAGACACACAGACTAGTAATAAAATACCCATGATTCACTGCATTTTTATTCCTTAGGGTGCTTCTGAAGAGGGAGCTACTGATTTCTTACTTATGTTTAAATGATTTGTGAAGGGAAAAAAAAAATTCTATTTTATAGCCTGTGCCTTTAGCCAATAGGGGAAACTGCTTTCTGGGAGTTCTGTATTTTGTTTGATAGATAGCTTTCCTCCAATTACTTATCTTTACTTTGGTTGTTTCTTAGGAAGCCAAAGTTTTCCCTAATCTTGTAATTTTAATCAGTTAAAAGTTGCTATCTATCGGGTGAAACATCAAAGCCCTCCCAGTTTCTGCATTTACTCATTTCAGTGCGAGATCTTCAAGCTTGAAGAACACGATCTTTAATGCCTCATCATTTATAACGCAGTAGCCTGCTCCAGTACCTGCAATTATATGATAGTGCCCTACCCGAAGGATCATGTAAAAGGCAAAGAAGGTGAAGAGAAACAGACATGCCAAACAGTTTTCTCAAAGTCACACAGAAAATCTGGCAGAGCCAGGCAGAAACCAAGTTCTCCGGACCTCTGGTCCAGTGCCCTGGTCACTAGATGTGCTGCCTCTCAGACCTTGCCTAGCACCTGGATATAGCAAGCCCCAGCATGTGTACACGTGACTCATCAGGGGGAAGAACAGCCAGGATCTCCCCCACCTCTGTGCTAGGGGAGGTCACAATGGTCCTCCTCGTTCTTTGGAAGCAGGAGGACTTGCAGGTTCTGCCCTTCGCCAGGGATGGGTTCGGACACCACGGAGATAGGCATAGCACAGCACCCTAAATAAAGAGAGAGGTCTTCACATTCACCCAGCGAGGGGAATCCTATCCCCAAGACAGACCAGAGCCACATCATTGCATAATGCTCTAGAAAGCACATCCCCTGGAACTCCCACGGCAGGGCTCTCACCACAGGGCTTATTTTGGTGAATGGTGTGAATATGGCCCTTCACCATTTCCTTTCCATATTAGTCCCATTTAGTCTTGCTCCACTTTCTGCCTCTGGAAGCCCAGCAAAAG
Organism: Pygoscelis adeliae; assembly: GCF_000699105.1. Classification (NCBI taxonomy): domain Eukaryota; kingdom Metazoa; phylum Chordata; class Aves; order Sphenisciformes; family Spheniscidae; genus Pygoscelis; species Pygoscelis adeliae. The sequence goes on from NW_008824772.1 coordinate 2,950,622, forward strand.
CACTGCATCTGGTCAGGGGAGAAAGCAAGCATAGCATTTTCTGTAGGCAAGGATCCACAGCTCAAAACCACCTAATAATATGTCTCAGTTCTTCCTGACTTGGTAGTGTCTGCATTGGAGAGGCCAAGGTTTGGAATAGAAGAGAAGGAATTGGCCAGGACAAAAGTGCGTTGGCAGAGCTCTGTGGAGGCACTCACACAAATCCTGCCCACACTACGTCTGGATCCATCCAGGGCTTTCATGATCACTGGATTTGCCAATCTTTTTTTTAAAAGCAAATAATCAATAAAGAGAGAGAAAAAATTAAGTAACTGCTTGGCCTGAAGTTTGTTGCTACTCAAGAACTTCCCACATTGTGCGAAGTGAAAGTAAAGCAGGAAGCATACTCTTTTGGGACCCAATTCGCACCCAAGTTCTTGGCCTCAGCCACACCTGTTCTTCCAGGGAGGCTCAAATGCTTAGATGTGGCTGGTGAGCTCCTAAAGTTGGTTGGGCCAAACAAGCAGAGTTTAGGGCTGAGCTGGCTGAGAAGTAGGCTGATTCTGTGCATTTCTCAGGGAAAGGTTGCTGAGAGAGTCCTTCAGGAACTCAAGCTGGAAAATAAAGCTGTGGCTCATGTAGGGAAGTCCTTCTGAAGATCAGCGGCAGTGTAGCAGCTCGCAGTCCAGCAAGGGGAATGCCTCCACCTGGACCTGCACATGTGGAACTCGCTTTCCACTTACTAATATCCACTGCTGCCACTGCCTCTGCAGAGGTAAACAGCAGCCCTGAAATCAGCATCCACAGCCTAACATCTGAGGAAGCTTATGGGAGCGCTATGGTAGTTCTCATTGCATTTTTCCCTTGCCGGCACAGGCAACCAACATCCAGACTCCAGTTCTGCCAGTCTGTCTTACCAACCTTTAAATCCTCTTTGACTGAATTAATCCAGAGACTAACTTATGAACCACCTCTGTCAACCCAGCCTTTTCCTGTTGTCTAGAAGGCAGGATTTTTGTTTCTTCCTCTATCTTGAGAGGACAGCCTGAATCTTCATCTGAATTCTCTGCACACAGAGAAAGATCTTATTCAGAGGACCTGCTTTTGGGACTGAGACATACAAGCAGACACAATAACTTGCCTATTAGGTTTCTTGGTGAAGGCGAAGATACAACCTTGTGGGACAAGAAATTCAGCATCACCAAATATGTCAAGTATCAGAAATATTTCTTCCATAACAAAATATTGCTTGCCCTTGAGCATTACTGCCAACTGTTTACTATCATTTAACTTCAGTGGGAACAGATTTATTTGCACGAGGCATAGTCAGTTTGTCTTTATGGGAACTGGACATTACAATAAGCAATCTTCTGAAGAATACCTCTTATGTGCAAATTATTAATTCAAGGTAAAGATCTAGAATCATCCAAGAGACACAGAGACTGCCTGAAGCAGAGGTACAGATTCTGGAAGGAGCAGCTAAACACCTCATTAACTGAGCTTCATGCCGTTTAGTCTGAGTGACTGAATATTTCCAACACAATTGAAACTGTGGTTCTCTGAATTAATGTTATTTTTAATAAAAGGAGGCGTTAAGTTGCCTTCTTTGGTGAGCATTGTGGAATGTTTCTAACTTCGCTACCAGACATGGCTGCGTTTGAGTGATATTTGTGAGGCACTTGGAGAAGAAATGTGCTATATAAAATTAGAGATTATGCCAAACCTCAGTGTTGGATTAATATGTCTGTGTGAATTTAGAGGATGAAAAACCACCTTCCATTTGGTGGCAAGGTGTCAAATTCCATGTTAGTGTAAACTGATGCAGACAGTTAATTATAAAGTTATTCCAGTTGTACTGACAAAGAATCTGACCCTGGTCCATTTGCCTGCAATGAAGCAACCAAAATCCTGGGTCTGAACATGCCAGAAGTTTGTATTAAAACTGACGTCTAGATCCTAGTTTTGCTTTTTGGGTCTTTTTTTAATGCAACTTTTTATAGTGATGATGTATTGCTATATGAATGCATTGCAGCAAATGCTAGTAAAGTCACAAATCAGCAGAAAGATGCTTTATAAATTACAGAATTTTAAGAGTATTAGATTTCTTCAGACATTTTGTATGTTCACCTGAAATTGCAAAGCAAGCACATATGCTAGTTCAAAGTAAGAATAAGTTTCTGTTCAAAACTAAGGAATGAATTTTGTGTCCTCTCAAACTCTATATAACCCTCCCGTGATTTGGTAAATGGTGCTTTGTGAAAACTCACTCTCTGCTAGTGCATGAAATCAGGACACTGCAGTCCAGTCCGACAGCATTGATTCTCCTTTGATTAAGAACTGAGCATTGCAGTAGCAGTAATATCTCAAGCCAGATCCCTACTGCTACAGGGGATACAGCAATACAGACCACGGCAAACACATCTGCAGGACCATTTTCAAAGCGGTTTCAGTGTCTCACTGGGAGATTTTTGCTGGCTAAATTAGCAAAATTCAGAGCATACATTAGGTCTGTGACTCCAGTTAATGAGTCCTTTGTTTTATTAGATGAATTGGTAAGGAGGGTCATTTTCTAATACATCTTTTCCCAGCAGAGTAAAACATCCACCACTGAAAACAGCCATAGGCGATCCGTAATTTTTATATTACCCATGTAAGTTGCTCCTTACAAATAATGAACACTCATAACTAAGCACTGCTCAGAAGAATAAATGACTAACCAGATTTTATCAGTACACAAGCTAAATTCAATGATTTATGAAGAAATCTTGGTCCCGTCTAATGGAATTTTCCCAAAATAAATTCATGTAAACAACTTGCCACAAAGAGGCAGTCAGTGCTGGTTGGTATGTGTAAACAGCTTTAACAGTTGAGAATATAATCTCCTTGACTGCTGGGCAGTCTGGGGAGATTCATGCAGAGTCTCCGTTCAGAAAACCACCTTTGGCTCTGATCCTCCTGACATCATAATGCCACCCATTTCATTAGTTTTTAGTAAATGTTACTATCATCATAGATGGGTAGAATCATTTTGCCTCTCAAAGCCAACACACAAATTTTCACAGTCCTCATCAGAATCCCAGGATGAGAGTCACGGGTAGGACTAGTGGGAGGAGGTAAGAGAGACAGAAATGAAAAAAAAAATTCCAACTCCCGAATAAATGTGTCACAGTGTATTCAGTTTCCAGTGGTGGATTACCAATACCTTTTTACATGTTCCTAGAATCAAGCTGAAAGTACGATGCAGTCATATTAACGTGTTGCAGTCATTCTTAACGTGTTTCCAGGGGAACTGCTATTTACATGGTCTCTAACTGCAAAATGCAGTCAAATATTCAATAAATTATCCCCCGATGTTAGTTAGTCCTGTTAGGACATAACACTGAGATCAATGTATGTAAACGGATCTGTGTGAGTGACTCAAACCGATTTGGGCTGGTTCCCAAACAACCTAGAGCACAGTTCTAAACCGAATCAAGCCATTTTCCAAGTTTGCATCATTATCAGAAATATTTCCTTCTCCGCCTTAATTCATCCTCAAAAGCAACACATCACAGTCAGCATCAGTTCTATTAGAATAAGGGCAAGTAGGCAGGCTGGCTGAGTACCAAACTGCAAAGACAGTTAGCTTTTTCTAATGACTATTCATAAATATAGCATCATTAGCAGTTTCATGGGGATGGTAGCTACAGTACAGCATGTTCTACTGCTCAGTGGAAGAAGAAATCCTGCACTATACACACAGATTTTACAGGCACTAATAAGTACCTTTTTTAGATTTGTAGAACTTTCAAGGCTTTTCACAGCTAATATTTCTACATTAGCCTGATTTCCCAATATGTCTGCTAGACAGACGAAGACTGATGTTTTTTAAAAGGGACTAGTGATTTTGCATGCCTGTTCTGGGTTGCCTAACTTGAGCCAGCCCTGAGAACAGCCTGATAGTTTGAGGATTTCCAAAAATCAGTTCCTTTGAGGTGTCTCAGCATAACACCTCATCAGTCTCTCATCAACTCTAGTCAGTGACAAAAAAAAATAAAAATCCCCAAACACTCCTCGCTCCTGAAGTCACAGCTGAAGTTGGACAGGGTGCTTTCTTACAGAGGCATAAGATTTAATTTGCACCCGTAGCCAAATGCTGCTGTTAGATAGCTGGTGATTACAGTCTCCGCCTGGAGCTGATCGAAGTGGCTGCTATGACTTTTATCATGTAACTCTAAGTTTAGATCAGCGTGAATGAGATCAGTATTTACTTCCACTGTCTCAGACGGCTGTCTGATCAGCTCTCCGTCATGTAACTCGTGAGCTGTTTTGGACTACAGTTTCTTGACCATCAGAATTTTGTTTCACTTTTTAGGTTGATTTGGTTAAAACAAAAGGAAGTGTCTTTGGCCAGTTGAATTAAAGGATATTACCCATCCATGGCTTTTACATTAGAATGGTTTCATTTTGAAATAAGAACAGAATAGTTTAATTCAGTCATTGGCACAAAAATAATACCGGTATCAGATAATGGAGACTTCCTAGGAAAGATATACCTGATGTCAGACAGCCTCGTAAGCAGGCTGGCAGCCAGTTCTAATGGAAAAACAGTCTGTGAAGAATTCCCAGCATATTATATTCCCAGGCTTTTTAGAAGCTATTTTCTAGCTAATCAAAAAACAGAAGCTATGTCTTCAGGAGATATAGAATAACATCCTTGCTGAAATACATCAGCTCAAGATGTGGCCCACAGCATGAATTTAAGATGTTTAGCTACACTTGAACCCAATTCTTTTTCTACCCACCTAGCTTTAATCAGGTGTGACAGCACTTGAAGTCAGTATGTTCAGGGCAGTGTGAATGAAATGGGAAATCAAGCCAGATCAGAATGATGGTGATTTACAATGACTTTGCAGAAATGGATCTATCACGAATAAAGCGTCAGGGAAGTCACACCTCTGTGCCTTGTCCATACCCATGTGCACGTACCCGCTGGCCAGCTCATATCCTATGGCTCACAGAACTGCTAACAGAGTGGGATCAACCAGCCCTCAGCTGCAAGGCGTGTGGCGAATACATGGGAGCAGCGCGGATAGGTTTAAAGCATTCTGTGCAAACATGGATTAATCTTCAAAAGAAGTTAATGAAGCATGAAACGCAAGTGGTATTCATACAGCATCTGGGCTATAGAGAACTATAACTGTGATAACTTTGACCACCACCTCTTGGAAAACTCTTTTCCTAGTTTCCTCTTTATAAAACATTATTTGAGGTCATTTATATGGAGGCACTGTATGCTGTTGAGAACTGCTGGTGATGTGCAATAGCTTAGTTTACCAATACAACTATTTCAAGCCTTTTATGGACTATTTGCCAATCTCAATATAGTCCTAGAAGATTAAATTTGTAACTAGCTTTAAACATAGGGTATACAGAGAAATAGCACCAGTCTCCCAATCATATAGGATGCTGCTTCCACAAATACTGGATTTTCACAGTGTTGGGCAGCACTTTGGTTAGTGCATTGCAAAGGAAAGCAGGACGTATCCATGATTTTCCTCCTGCTTTCACTCACTCTGTCAATCTAGACAAATTGTTTAATCTCCTTACACCTTATTCTGTTAATCTGTAAAATAGTTATTCTGAAGCTTAATTACTATTTGTGAAGCATTCAAGAACTTCAAATGAAGAGTGACGTGGAAGCATGAAGTATTGTTGCCTGCTCCTTTGAAACTTTGGGCTCTCCATTAACCATCAAGTGGGTCCAACTCTCCTCTTGATTACCTCAGCCTTATTTCACTACAAGTCTCCAAAGTAATTATTTACATTGTTGTAATAAGAACAGATTCAGGCTAAGCTTTCCTGCTTTCAGAATTGACTAAAGAGCTTTCAGTTATGAGGGTAGTTAAATTTTAAGCTGAAATGGCTATTGTGTTTTCCCCAGCTGGTTATTCCACACACCCACGCCATTCCTCTTCCTTCCCAGATTTTTTCTCTGCTCTCTTTTATCCAGCAGCAGATTATTGTGGCAGCTCACTTTCCCACAGAGTATGTCAGGCTTTTACCTAGTCCAAGCTTATACCACTTTCAAAAAAGGGTAACATTTCTCATGTCTAGAAATGGCCAGTAGCAGGGGATACAATTCTCAGCTAAAGCATAAACTTAATTTTGTATAGTATAGTTTATAATATAAAAGTTTGAAGTATAGTTCCAATAATGATCTGTGAATGGGATCCTTGCAATCTACATTTCATGGTGGTAGAGAACTTAATGATATTCTACACCTCTATGCGGCAAGTTGGGATTTTTTTATTTTCTTCTTAACTACCATTCAGATGTACCTGGCATTTAGGTCCCCAGCTCCCTTAGATCTTTTGACATCTCCAGCGTAAGCACTAGTGCCATGTTCACATCCTATGCTGTAGTCAGCTTGAAAACTTGACCATCTTTGGCCATTGGTGCCCCTTGCCACAGTGTGTTAATCTCTCACAGTAAACCCTCCTCTCTCTAGACACAAATGCCTTTATTCTTGCTCTTTCCATTATAACTTAGCCCGCAGCTATTAGTAAATTAACAACCAGTAATATTTTCACACAGAACTCTTTTTGGAGAAATACTCCTGTTTAAACTTCCTAGGGGCCGTTCCTGCCGTCCTCTCCTGTATCAGAAGTCCCACTGACTGGTGAGCAAGCTGCAGAACTGCGCCCTTTGGGTGTTGGTTTTGGAATAAGTTGATAGCTCTACGCAGCTCATTGCTTGGTGTGTTAACCCAATTATGTTTGACATCTGAGGTCAACAAGATCATTGGAAATGTCCCATTGCTGATCTTTTGAGGAGTCTGAGTTTTCTCCCTGACAGCTGGTTGTTAAACTGCCTACCATAGATGCCATAACCAGATAGGAAAGAAATATCTTCCTGCAAACATGGTCCCTGTGACTGCTACTTTGTGTAATTGCTCCTTACATGCACACATGAAGTGTCTTGTTTGTGTAATTATTGGGATGGTACCAAAAACTATTAATAGCTATAAATTCACAAACATGGACTCTTTCTGAGCTAGTGAGATCAAAGCTGCTGTGTTTTACATAGGTAGTTGGGTGTACTAATGTCACTGAAAAGGAGGAAAGCAGTCTAAAAAGGGAAGATTAGTAGGAAATGGCTTATGCAGCTTTTAATACATGGCCTTCTCTTACAAGAAAGAAGAATTTATTTCCATACCTATGCTCTTGTATTAGGGATATTTAGATCAAATCCTAAGACACTGCAAATTGTTTGATTTAATTTCAATCCAACTAGCAGACCGGCCACCAGAATCTGCAGAATAATGAGGCTATTTTGAAAGTTTGAAAGTGTAGCAGAGAACTCATACTGGATTTTTTTTCCCTTTTTTTCTTTTTTTCCATTCACCTCAAGATATTAAGTCCTTATGGAGTGCTTGGGTCACATTATCAAGCTTTTCCTCACAAGTACAAGGACTTTTCAAAATGAAAGCTGAGATTTTTGTACATCCGCGTGAGACAGGACTTGGGGCTCTAGGCAATGCACCAAATATTGCTAGACTTCCAATAATACGACAAGATTTACCAACACTGTATGATCTCAGCTGAGTGATGGTGATTTACACCAGGCAAGACAGTGGCCCCTGGTTTGTCCAGGAAGCGATAAACTGCTCTGCACCTACGCAGTTCTGTAGGTCAGATACTGCTCACAGCTGCACATATATAAATATGCCCATGGATGCTGTGGCACAGTGCATGAGACTCGCTCTCCTGGCCTTCTCTTCAGGCCCCTCGTTGCCTACATGAACCTTGGGCATCTGACCTGTGCCAGCTCCGTGATCCCCCACACCACCTGCAGCCAGGCTAGCTGGCCTGCCGTCCACTTCCCCTGTGCTCCGAGGTGCAGGACTGTAGCATAACTGAGATACTCTGGCACCTTGCAATAAGCTGGGAAACCTCCGTCCCCAACTTCAGGCACAGCAGGACCTCTCCTGCCTTGGGGATGCCATGAAGCAGAGTCTGTTGTAAGCGACACACAGGACCATGCTGGTGCTCCTCAGAGCACAGGCGGGCCCTACACATCTATACATGTCAAAGAGGTATAAGCTGGAGAATTGTCACCTACTACAAAAGCCACCAGGGCCCCAGGAAAGCCCTACGTGGGTGGTTACAGCTGGCCACGGAGTGTCGCTGTTACCCCAAATTTTGGAGCTGGTCACTCATCTTCCGTGCTACAGCATGAAGCAGATAAGAACAAAACTGTCCCTTTAAAAAGAAAAAAATCTGGTATCATCTCCTTCTCTCTCCTTTAAAATGACCAACTTTTTCTCCCCTGTCCTCCCCTCCTCTTTTCTCCTGGGAACCAGGATTCCTAAGCTCTGCTTGGAACCAAAGTTCAGATTTTTTGGCAGCGCAAAGGGACTCAAATGAGAGCTAAATTAAACCTTTTCAAAACTTCCCCAGCCAGCCGGGTAGCAGACAAGAGGCACATTCCAGGACCGTGTGGGAGATCTGAGCGCTGAGGCAGACAGCAAAGGCAAAGGTGATGCTTTCGGCTTTTGCAGAGGTGCCAATCCGTCTGCGCTGGCCCCGTTGCAGCCTGCATGAGGGTCAGTGCTACTGTCCCCACAAAACTAAAAATCCCTTCCAGATATTCTACTGGCCAGGCTAAACATTTGTTGTCGATTCTAAAAAGGACAGTATAGCAGTGGAGCAGCACGCTGGGATTATGGTGTGGATTTACAGAAGTTAGTACAGAGGACAGTGAGTGGAGGCAGGAGTGCTTTCTGGTAAGGCTGCAGTTTGTATTTGGGGTAACAGAAGGCCACACAGAAGAACCCAGTAGAATTAGGCACCCCTTATCCTTCTCCGATTTTCTGTTCCACTGCCCCAGGGTGTACAGAAGGCCATGGAAAGGTTTCCTCTTGGCTTTACGGACAATGACATTCACTTACCATTTCTTTCCTTGTCTTTCTAAAGCAGCTTTGAAGCAGGGCTGAGAAGCACATCCAACAGAACAGGGGTGGGGAGGGAAACAGTACAAAACAGTTTCTAGCACTGCACTGACCTGCTAGGAACAACACTTGGAAAATTTCAGCTTTGGGGAATTTTACATTTTGTCACAGTTTCATAACAGTAGGACGTTTCTTTGGAAAAACTAGAAAGTACTGATTTTTCTAAGCTTTAAACCAAGATTTTTCCCAAGATAAGGGAAATGGACTAATTTCAACCACTTTTCCCCCCATCTTATACAAACTGTTTCACTGAAGTGTTTTTGAACAGCAAAATGAAAACATTTAATGCAAGTAAGATCTGGTTTCGTCATGCATGGGCCACAGCCATGTAACACTGCCATTGAGGTACATCTGGGTGCACCAAAGGAGCTAGCCTATGTTATTTTCATTTTCAAAGTGTTTTTCTATGAACATCTAGGCAGAATAACCATTACTGGTCTCTAAAAATGGGCTGGACAAGTGTCTGACAGAAAGGCTTTAGGTAGAGTTCATTCTGTTTCAGAGCAGGCAGAGGGACTGGACTAGACTCTTTAGGTCTATGGTTCTATGGCAACACCACAATCTCTGCAAAACTGTATGGTTTGTTCCCAGAACCATAAATCTAGCCTGGCATCATTGGAAACTCAGTGTTGGAGAGCTCGGTTTAATTTCAGATTTATTGCAGTAATCAAAACTGAACAAAATCAGCCCAAGACTGAGCCTCCTACCTGAACCTGTGACTTGTGGAGTGAAAGTTGCTTGAATTTTCTGGTACTTACAAATTCCTACTGGATCAGAAATGTCACAATCATTTTATGTCTTGGCTTTCAGTAGAACTGGAGTCAGAGCTGTTGCCCCAGACAAACAAAATAAACTCCTGGATCTTAGTCTGTTGGCCAATGATGAAGGCATAGTGGAGTATACTAATTTTTGCTGAATTATCTAATGTCCTCATGTAAATGAAAAATTGCAGTGTCAGGCAGTGACTGAGCCATCCCTTCTGTCAACATTAATTTCTACTCTATGATTCAGTGTTTCCCTTGACGGTCCTACCAAAGTCAGTGAGAGCAAAAATACATGCCATTTGATGACTGACCTCCAACCCCACGGAATTGTTGTCCTTCGTGTGTAAGGACTAAGATTCTGTTGACTAGTGGGGTCTTAAATGAATAAAAATGGATTTACTTATTTTACTAAAATTCATTGATCTATCTATAACTGACATCGTAGTCAAGTCCACATACTATCACTGAAATTTTTACTATTGGGGTACCCAAACAATAAATAGATACTGGATCCCTAGTCAGTAGGTCCTAACTAATCACTGCCAAAACACCAGCTAGTCAAAACTGACATATCACTGTTTTGTCTTAAGGCCACCTAAAATTTTAAATTACATTTTAAATTCTAGATGTTTGAATTTTACTACATTTAAAGTAGACAGCTGAACTATTTGCTGTAAAATATATCTAAAGAGTTTATACCTTCCACTGGAAAAGCACTGGCCAACCTCTTAGCAAGATAAGAATCTAATTATATACGTTTAAAATGACATTTAGAGGCCTCAGTACTTTTCATATTTGATCTCAGATCTTAGAGCTGGCATCTGTTTCTCCTTTTAGTTAAGAAACTGAAAGACTATTTACATATTCTTAGGAGTATATCTCCAATTAAATCTTTTTCAGAACTGCACTCTCAACATTTCATATTAAGTTTCTTGGCAGACAACTATCTTTTTCTTTAAGAGATTTATTTATTCAGTTGGATACTTTTTTTTCATCCTTTGCCTGGGCACTTGGAGTCTTTGGCCTCACCATCCTATAATTAGAAAAATGACCCTACTTAGAAGTTTTAGAGCTCTGCTCCAAAATGTCTTCTTCCCAGTTCATTTATTTATCCACCTTTTTACTGATGTGGCCTCACCTAGTAATTGCCTTTCTAAAGCAATCTGCAGCAGTAGAGTGGAGTAAATTTAATCGGGCATTTAGAAACTTGTTATCAACAATCAGTATCCAAAACAAGAAATCAGCTCATTGAATGATAACAAAATATTTCTACATTTATCATTCAATGAGAAAGAGAGCTGGGTGGGGAAGACAAGAGAAATACAGGGAAAATACAGACCTGATGAGGACTGTCAGAAACTGTGACAGTCCTTTTATAAACAATTCCTTCTTTCCAAAGTGTAAGGAATTGTTCCTACCCCCAACCTGTAAGTAAAATTCCCTATTGCCTACTTGCCTTAATCAAGTCTGTATATATTTGCTATTTAGTTTTCAGATAATGAAGTTGTCTGCCTAGGTGTCCCAGCATAGACAAAATAATCAGGCATCAGCTCCCCAGCATTTCATCGACCCCCTTCACAGGGCAGATGAACAGAGGCATATTCTCGCTTTCTCCAGATATCTGACAAATGGATGTCTTTCGCAACATGCCTGGAAAGTCACCAAATCTGGGCTCCTTTGGACTAGGGTAGGAAGCAGATTCCAGAGTATTTCAAACTCCTCATAAAAGACACTCTGTCAGCACCCTCCGAGTAACGGAGCAGGGCGGATTCCTCCCCCCAGCACTGCTATTGACATCAGCACAAGCAAGACTCACTGGATCTGTCCTTAGCAGCACCACTGTGAATCTCATTGACCTCCGAGTTATTCTTTTGCTTGACACTGGAATCCAATTTACCAGAAATAGATATTCAGGATTTAGTATCTAAGTATAATAATAGTAAATAGAAGTAGGCTTTGGCCTGTAGTTCTAAATTGCATTTCCTTACTTGTTATAGTAAAACGCTAAATCCAAGCCTAGTATGAGTAAAACTTTGCTGGTATCCAGCCCAATTATCTACATAACACACAAGTGATACTGTCTGCACTTTCTGACAGAGAAATAGGTGGACTGCAAGTAGTTTGTGGGACTGGATTCAGGTGTGCACCCTACACAGCTGTACCTCCAGATGGGGCCACCAGAGCTACAGAGAAACCCTTCCAAGCCTGCATCAGGGGCACTGAAGACTTGGTTGTATCACCCATTCCCAGTATGTAACTGTATAGCCTGAACATCTCATCTGCATTTTACTCCACTTTTGCTCTGAATCATTCTCTATAGGAACCTCTCTCTGCTCCCAGTACAGTAAAACTCCCATTTTAGTCAGTCCTAAAGTTAAACAAAGTGGCTCCTTCCAGCCACCCCCCAGCTCCCATTTCATTGGAGCAAGACAATCTTTGTAGTGATCAGGAACAATCCAGACCCACAAAAATCAACTTAAAGCAAGTCCCTGTCTGTAAAAATCAGATTAAGACCCTATAACCAAAATGTTAATTTGCTACAGTTTATAATTTGTTTTAAATAATCTCTGATCCATACAAAGGAGTTGGAAACTCTTGCTGTGATGAAGCACATCGATGGGCCATCTAGAAGCAGAAGGCCTGGAAATTCAGAATTGTGAGCAATCAGTGCTTTAACTCCTCTTCCTCGCACCAGTGTCAGTCCAGACTAACTGCTGATTTCAGGGCAATTCCCTCCGCATTAAGAACCAGATGAGACTCCGGTCTCCAGTGTAAGACAGAGGCTGAAATTCCATCCGGGGGACAGGGTGTGGTTTGCAGACATCGATAAACCACGGCACATCCCCTCTTGTGGTCCATGATGTCATTGGAATGACTCAATAGAATTACAGCCTTATGTCGATCCGGGTGTATATTATTCTACCAAAATTAAAGCTTTTGAAATAGGAGCTTATTGTTTTTAATAACTTCAGTTATATAATTCCTTTCTCATGTTAGTGCTTCAATAAACAGTTCTCATGTTAAATTTTACTCCAGATCCATCCTTGCCAGTTTTAGGCTCAGAACTGATATATTGGAATAATCCTCTTCGTTTTAAGTCCCACAGACACTGTGCTGTTCACATGATGTCATTCTGTGTATATTCCTTCATTTACTACTGGTGAGTCATTATTATCGTAGCTAATAGAAAGAGGATTATCTCTTTATTAAATCAAAGGCATGGCATTTTGTTGTTGGTGGTTTGCCTCCTTGATTTTTAACCCTTTAAATTATATGAGTCAGGAGTTTTCAGCATGGGCTGTCGTCCGTGAGAGGCACATAGCTGCTGCTAGAAGCTTGCCACAAAGTGGTCAGGGAAATTAAGACTGTTAATTCCTCAACCAAGATCATACAGGAGGACTATGACAGAGCAAGTCACTTGGAGCCAAAGCAGCGTAAGAGAGTCTGGATCTTAGTTTCTCTGCCACCTTTTTTTAAATTCCATAAATGAAATTAATCTCTACCTCAACAGCAGTGTTGTGATTATCATATATTGCAAAGACAGTAGAAGCACTCATAATAAGGTATTAATAGAAGTCAAATGATCAGTATTGTGGGAAAAGTCCAATAGGGAACAGGGCTACCTTTCTGTGAAAGATGAGGAAATGCTACTCTATAGTTTAGAAAAGCAAATATTTATCACAGTAATCTTTTCTAGGGAACAGCTCTTATGCAACAGGAGTTTTTTCAGAAGGCTGCAGAGCTATGAAGAACTAAAAGATCAACTAGAGAAATTAATGATGTCTGCATTTAATACAGGAACTAGTCAGAAAACAGAAATTTCTTTCTAATAGGAAATTTCAATATTTAAAATTTGTTTTCATTCTAAATTGAAATGTCAGATTTTCCCCACAAATCAAGATTGCTAAGACTTTCCAAGATTTAGAATTAGCTAAACATTTTTTATTCCGATCGTGTAGAAACAATGAAATTACTAATGCAATTGTATGTTATTAAATATCTATCTTTGCAACCTTAGTATAAAAATGAAAATCTAAACATTAATTAAAATTATGAAGTCAACAAAATACTTGAACTTCATGAAATTCCTCTCCACAAAGCCAAGATGCTTCTTTTTAACTTTCCCATGGAAAATTTTGCCAAAATTGATACCCTCCCTGGAGAAACATTTCAGTTTTAGTGAAACTGCATTTATCAACAGAAAACTGTTCTGTCAAAAAAATTTCAAAGAACCCTATTTAATTTAAACAGTGATCATTGCTGTGATAGAAACAAAAGCTGTCCATTTGCACTACTGCAAGAAGAATGATTCCAGAAAGCAGCTCCTAGACCTGTGATATCTCTTTACAGTAATCTTGAAGTCTCCATGAGTGGCTGGTAAGAAATGCATTAAACAGCCTGCCATCAATCGTGGCTTTCGCTGTTTTAAAGCAAAAGATGCCAAGTCAGCCATCACCTTAGAGGAAACAGCAGCTGCGGGTAGAATGTACAAGACTGAAAGAAATCTTACTGGCACATTTCCTTCCCTTATCTACTCTGTCACCCATTATCAGACAGCAGATTATAATAAAGAACACAAGGTTGAAACACAATTACCCATGGACATGTTTGAGGACTCACAAATCTGCTAATGTTACTAACAAGCCGAGTTACCCATTGCAGAACACATCAGCACTCCAGACGAAGGCTTAACTGTTAATGAAACCTAAGTCTCAGCTCCAGAGATAAATTTCAAGCTTCTTGTGGCTTAAACCTGGAAGCCAATACATCACGGAAACTTTTAACGATTATCTAAAGAACAAGTAATGTTGGTAAGTCACCATAATTAAATCTTAGCTGATTTCACATCTGAGGGATCTAAGCAGCAAGACGTTGTCATTGGAATTATGTCTTATGTTTTTGTTATGGCATGTCAAAATCCACCATTAAAATACTGCGACAATGGTATCAGGGTATTAATGCCTGTAACAGGAAGGAATGAGCTTCTGGATTCGCAATCCTAACAGTATCCTAACAGCAACCAGTGTCAGTCTGGTACTGAGAAAGTCAGCAGCTTTAAAGATACAGGTCCTCAATATGATGCCACTTAGGCAACTAGGAGCCTGGAAATCCGGGTTTACTGCTCACTTTTGTAACAGATTTCCTTTATGACTATGGAAAGGCCTTTTCTCTTAAATAAAACTTACCTTTTATAATTATATTGCTAAGTTATGCTATTATAATATTCTTTACTGTTACGACACTGTTTGGAAAGAGATGCTTATTATGGAATAAGAATGCCCTTTTCCTTTAAATAGGTATATACCATTTCCAGAGGAGCATAAGCTGAATGGGGAAGGAGTGGGGGAAATAAGGTATTGTTATTCCAAAATAATTATCCAGGCATAGATCTGAAACGGGATAACTACAGTGGTATAGACAAGCTTTACGACAAGCACAGACAAGCTTTATGAGACACCTTGGGTCCAGGCCACAAAATACCTTAAGGATTAGGGTCCAGGCCTTGAACTTGACTTGATACTCTTGGAAAGGACAATTTGGTATTCTCATTGTAGCAGTTACTGAGGAAGTGCATTACAGACAATGCGATCAACAACAAAAATCTCTGTCCTTCAGCACTCCATCTGTACAACAGGGATACATAATGGGGATAATATACATCATACATATAACCATGTTATAAAAGCTTTTGTCAATCATTTCAATTTAGGTTGGAAATATCTAAGGATTAATAAGAAGCTCGGTGTATTACAGAAACACAAAGAGATCTTGAAATATAGTGATAAACTAGCAGATGCTTTGTTTTCACTAACAGATAACTGTACTGCACTGAAAAAACATCACACAACCACGCTTGCATACACCAATCATTAGGAGCTATTTTCCCATCTCTTTATTTTATATATATATGTAGCGATTTGTGTGCATGTCTACAAAACGTATAGGTAGATGCTACGCTATTCTTAAACACACAAGCTTCCACAGACCCAAGCTACTCCCCACTAGAGGGGGGAGAAGAGCAATTGCTTTGGCTAAATGCATGAAACATAACAAAATCAAAACCACAGTCAGGAGAGTAACATACAATTCTAAATGGAACTTGAAAACTTGAGAAGTCATTTAAGGGAACCACATTAAATGCTAAAATGTTTAATGGGACCCATGTGTCTCAGGCAGAGAAAAGAGAGTGAGAGAAATGTAACAGAGGAAATCAAGGAGACAATATGTCTGTGCGACTTGTTCTAATTAGGGGCACAGTGCTGGTGAGGATCATTCATTATAATTTAGTTAAATCTTTAGCATGGCAAAGGCACCTCTGTATAGTGGTATAAAACAAAAGACCCCCAGTCGTAAACCAAGTTAAGGCCCATAGAACAGAGGTTAATTTCAGTCATTTGTGAATGCTAAAGGCAGTACATCACATGAATACCAGCACTTCTTTATTACCGCAGAGTTGTGCTCCAGCTAGCAGATGTCTGCAAATTTGGCATGTGGGGGGTGGTACTGGGGAGGGCAGTGGCGCATTGTCTCCAACTTGTCTGTCGCTTAACTGAGTGGATCTGTCTGTTTCTTTTAGCAGGGGTGGGAAAGGAGTTCAAAGAAAGAATCAAAACAATCCATCCATCCAAGCTTTGGAATATCTGAACTGAGCCCAAATATCACCAAGCACTTCCCAATCTCTGCTTTGAAACAAGAGAACGGACGATGATTTGCAGCCGTTTGGGATGATTTACACACACACAGCATGTGTAACACTTACTGCAGTGTTATTTTAAAACTTATAAAGCATCAGAAGGCTGAATGGGGGTCAGGTTCAGGTTTGCGACACCAGTTTGTGTTGTTGCACAGCATAGCTGCAGAACCAGCTTCAGCTGTGCTTCCCCAGTGCAAATTAGGGGCACAGTGGACCTAATTCACATTGCATTTGCCATTGTGTATTTTAGGAGTAACTCTATTTAAATATGGGTCAGATTCTTAGCTGGTGTAAAGCAGCTGAGCTGCCTGCATTCCAGTGCAGATAAACTAATTCACACCAGCTGAATGCTGGGCCAGTGGAATTACATTGCTGTAAATCCAGCACTAGATCAGAACGGCGTTAACCTGGGTTAGCACTGGTGGAACTGAGAACAGAATTTAACCCACAACATTTTGACACCGTTCCAAATATTCGTAAAACCCATATTAAATTTTGAGTGTAAATGTGCCAAATTCACCCTGGTGTCATTCAGAGTCCAAAAAAATTACACCCTAGGGATAAATTTGGCTCTGCATATTTAATCTAAGTACACAGCATCATCCCAGCAAGGAAAGCAAATGAGCAATAAACATAAGTTTGCTGTTGGATGTTGTCTCCTTACTCCTCAGCTTTCTAGTACATTTTGTTTTTGGAGCTTATTTAAACGAGCAGTTTATGGTTTGATCAAGTCCTAACCAGGAAACCTAAAGGGTTTATAAAACATTGAGTGTTCTCATTACAACTGACCTAAAAATCTCCGAAGCGGCAATCTTCATTTCTATTATACCTGCTGTTACTGTGATGGGAATGTTTTCTAGTGGTTAACGCAGACATCAGGGAGTCAGGACTCTTGAGGTCTAACTCTCAGCTTTGCCACTGACTTGTTGTGTGGGCTTGGGGGAATCATTTAAGTTCTCTGTGCTTGAGTTTACTCATATGGTGTGGGACAATTAATGATCGCCAAAGGGCTTTGGGTTCTTCAGATGAAAACAGAAGGGGTAGTGTTCAGAAGTATGACAGAAATGCCCTCCCCTTTTCTATGTGACATTAGGGTAACACACTAATCAAATTACACCATAAAATAGCCACAGTAAACATTACAGTACCATAAAAATAACAATACTACTACTAAGACATAAAGATAATAATACAGAGTTATTTATAAAGCTGCTCATTACCATGCTGCCAGGCACCTTAAGCACCAATCTGAGTGCATCTTGGACCAAAATTGCTTTTGATGCAAGTGGAGCTCCACTGAATTCCAGAGATACCATGCCCAGGCCATGCCAATCAATGTGACACTATTCAAGTTAAAGGGAATTTTAGCAGTTTTCACCAGAAAATGTTCTGGCTGCTTACACAACTCCTTTTTAGACCTCAGCAATAATAAGTTATGATGAAGCATGCTGAAAAAAAGGAAATTGAAAACCTAGATGAATTGCCTTTTCCTGACTCCAGAGCTCCAACCCCGCCAAAACTTTTGAAACAAGATTTTTGGGGCAGCGCTCCTCATTGTCCTCTCCTTCAAATACACTGAATATTGTTTTCCTTCCGTTTGTGTTGGTGTGAGATGGCAAGGCCCATTTTTTCAGAGATTGAAGAAGTCGTATGTCAAAGAATGGAAACAATCTAGGTCACCAGTTCACAATTTGGGTCTCACCAGTATCGGCCTTCTTCCCCAGCTCCTCCCAGTATGGACATTACCAGCTCAAGCTGGCAGCACCTGGCCAGGACAAGAAGCACAGGACAAAGCCACCACACCAGAGGGGGAACTGGGTGCACAGCAGCAGGACTGATAAAGCCCGGGTTCATGTTGCATCTGCCAGTGGCTTAATACAGGCTCTTGGACAAGTCACAGCATAGTCTATTTTAAACTAATTCTGCCTCCATGTGTCTTTGAAAGAGGGATTATGAGGGCTGACGTTTGCAGAGTATTTCAGTGACGGACACCACAACGCAACACGTTACTTTCCCCTAGCAGCTACCAACTCATCACTTCATACTGCTGTAACTCAAAGTGCCTGTATTTCCTTAGTCTGAGGCAGAAAAACTGTATTTCTTGGCTGATGATGTTAATTTTTAAGACTTAATGAAAGCAATGACATGGACTTTTCCAGGAATTGTTACACAATGCATATGATACATATTACACTGCCTAAACTTCAGTAAGTGAATGGTTAGGTACTAGTCCCAGGTTCATCTACAATGCATACGATACTGAAGTTTAGGCAGTGTAATATGTAAGTGAATGGTTAGGTACTAGTCCCAGGTTCATCTACAGGTGTATCCAGACCAAGAAGTTCACTCGCTTGCTGTCCGAGTTGGAAAGTAGATCAATTCTAACTGGAAATTACCAAATGGGAATTGACTTGATAATAAAAGTAATTTCAGTGCAATAAATCACACAAGTGTCTCACATGAGGGGCAAAGTAGGTAGTACCAACATGAAGTCTGTGATTCAAAACAGCAAAAATGCCAGGAACTAGGAGGAGCCAATTTATCTAGCTACCCAATAACAGAGTAGAGGAGTGGCACAAAAACTGGATTACTAAAAGTTCCCTTTTCCAAATGAGGTGAATATGCATTAAAAAAAGTTTTAAACTTGGTTCAGTGGGTAGTGGATCACTGATTCAAGAAATGAGTTTCATTTCCAGCTTTCCTATCAGGCTACTGCGTAAGTAATTTCTCTGTGTCTCTTTAAATCCCCTATTTATATAGATTCAATTTTGAACATGCAAAATGTCTGTATTTCAGACAATGGGGGAAAAGGACAAGATTAGCATTAGTAGCCTACTCTTTCTATCTCCCCGCTATCAAGGAAAAGGAAGTGTACAGTAAAACAGCCAGATGAACACTTGTCGAGCTTCCAAGTGTTTGAAATAACTGGGCTGGCTGCTCCCTGAGGGATGCGGGGCTGGAAGTAATAACAAGGTTGGCAGGGCTGCGACCTTGCCAGCCACAGCCGTGTCCTACACTACCTGAGCAAGGTGAGCAGGGCAGGCCCAGGGTGGCAGCCAGCGTCAGTCAAGCGTCCGCATCAGGGGAGTCCCTGGTGATGAGGTCAAGCTGAAAAGTCAAGCCAGGATCAGCTCTGGTGAGGGTAACCAGGGTCAGAAGCCATCTTGTGATTGCCAGGCAAGTCCATTGCAATAAGGCAAGTCCAAAACCAAGCAGGAAAAACAGCCTGGAGGGCGAGGGCCAGATCACTGGAAGCCACGGCCAAACAGAGCCACGATGGAGCTGCAGACAGGCACTTCAACAGCACAGATCAAATGAGGACACAGAGCCCAGAGCTGAGCTTAAATAGAGCTCCAGGAGGCATGGGCGGGGGAGTGTGGGGAGGCCCCAGGCTAGGCCAGTTGGGGCAATTAGGGCCTGTTAGTGCCCGTTGGGCCCTGACACAAAGAACATTTGTCATTTTTTTGCTGGGAGAAAAACAGAAATTAGAGCTCAAAGAGAAATAGCATTAGACATTTTGAGTGGGAAAAAAGTATGTTTTCTTTTTTTTTCCCTAAAATTTAGAATATTCAGTGATATTTATCGACTCCACAACTGGCTAAGAAACAGCAAAAGAACTATCTCAAGTTGCTCATTAAAAAGTACTGGTATTTAGGATGTAAGGACTCCTTAAACCATTTATTCTGAATTAAAAATAAAAGCGCTAACGTTTTTGGAACTGTATTTTTAAAACAGTTGAAGCGGAAAAGGAGAAAAAAATGGCTTCTTTTTACTGGCTCCTGTGATAAAAGGTATGCTCTGGTCAGTGGCCTCTGGTCTGGGTGCAGGGCTTCTTGTGCAGCTCCTGCCAAACCGTGAATTCTCCTGAACATGATAATCATGCAACTTGAATTTGTTAGTGAGAGCACTACACCGGCTATCTGTGGAAAAATCACCGTGCTCTGGACAGTTTACAAATGACTCAATTGGCAAAGTGAGAAGATATATTAGTATTACAACCTGGTAAGGCAACTGTAATACAATACAATATAGTCTAGTTCCTCAACCTGGTTCATCAAGATACTGGTCCAGAATAAAAGAAAAATATTGAGAAGGGATAACGAGTCCTAAACTAAAGAAATGTGAATGAAGATAATAAAGCCTCAACGTAAAAATATTGACACACACAGCTGCTTGAGTGAAAAGATCTGTACCACCCAGGAACAAATGTTGTGTTTTCAGTGTACAAAAGAATCTAAGTAACATTTTCCATCTTGGCTGTTCAAGGTGAGATACTCCGTCAATATAAAGTTTTCAAAACACCTGAGAAAAGACATATGTTAATGGAAATCACTAAAAACCAGGTCACTTCAAAACACGATGCCTAACTACAGTGGGAACCTATCTTTAGGTGTCAGCCTCTGGAGTTAGGCAGGCAAGTTTAGAGCACAGGTGGGAGGTGTATCTTGCCTCTTGTAATTTTGCAGAGTACACAAAAAACCCCAGTCCAGTCAACCTAAGTTTCTGCCCAGCTAAATACCATACCTTTTAGCAAGACCTTGCGCTCTCACAAGGTTTGGAAACACTTTCTAAGCATCTATGGAAAGTGAGGTATAAGGAAATGCTATGATTTAACCATTTTTAGATATTATGAAAGTAGCAAAACTGGAAATACAGCTTAGGAGCTTCAGCTCATGGGCTCTAACCAAGAGATGACTGACACCCTCGGTCACCTTGTCAGCCTACTTAGTCTTCTGATTTCTTCCCTGCGGCTGACCATCACCATTGTGGGGCTGATAGTGTAATATTGTGCTATTAACCACTCAGTAAGACTCAACGGGTCCAATTTTCAATTATGGGTATCAACCAGATTTCAAATCCAGGGCAAAAACCATTGTCCATGCAACAGCCACCGCTGTTCCACCCTGAGGCGTAAGATTTGTCTGGACGGGCCAGAAGACAGTGCAAGCTTTCTGTATGGCGAGCCATGTTGGGTGACGTGTAATGCAAAGAACCGAGAGTCAAAAGTCCTAGCTCTAATTCTGCTGAGGACTCACTGTGTGAGTTGAGGCAAGACTACTCTATCATTCTTTTTGTTCTCAGTAGACTGACTGATTCTCCCGTTGAAATCCAAGGGAGTCTGAAAGCATTTAACTGCCTCACAAAGATATGTCATGCGATCTAACATTCTGAGCACAGAACTGGGAGCCAGGAGCTTTTAATGGTGCCTGTAGGGATTGGAGCCAAATCACTTAACCTCTTTGCCTCTCAGCTTCTCATCCATAAAAAGAAAACTATGCTTGTGTTGCTGGCTGGGGTTTTATGAGAGTTAATTCATAGACCTGTATGGAAAATGACTCCTCCTCTGCTGCAGAAATGCAAACTTTTTATTTTAAAAACCAAAATATGAATAATTTCAACAGAAACTAAGAGCCTCTAAACAGAAGTTTAAAATTTTGGCTGAATTGTTCTTGAGGGAAATATATTTCTTCTGCAAAAGCAGATCTCCATTGTGAAAAAGATGGGTTTTTTTTTTTGAAATTCAGTTTTCCACTGAAAAACAGTTTTGACAAAATATTTTTGATCAGCCCTAACATAAGCGAGCCATTTTGCACTCAGAAAGTGCTGCGCTTGCAAAATACTTAGCAATCCTCCCATTGACAGCACACCCAGTGCCAAATAGTTGTATTCCCCTTAGCACAGTGAAATCATCAAGTACTTGTGGCTGATTTGCATCGTTTTTAATTTGTTTGAACAAGCTGGGCCAGATCCTCAGCTGGAGTCAATTAGCAATAAAGCCAACGGCGTAACGCCGCTTTGCACCACGGAAAGCTTTGGCTCCTTTTTGCGCGCCTGTCTGCGAGGCCGAGCCCCGGCCCCGCGCCGCGACGGGGCGGCCCC
>NW_008824772.1:2973153-3005265 GCF_000699105.1 Pygoscelis adeliae
CTCACCCGCCTCCTGCCCGGGCTGCGTGAAAATCGCGCCGCTGAGCTGCTAAGCTGTCAAAAAGTTTCAAACTGCTCCGAGGAGGGGAGCCAATACAGCTGCTGAAAAACCTCATTCTGCGAGGGACGGGGGTTTTTTCTCTCTCTCCAAACTGTGCCTGTGGTTGGGAGCCAAGCCCGGAGCGCCAGGGCGGCTGCGCCCCGCTCCCGAGCGCGCCCGGCTCTGCTCCCGCTGCCTGGAACGGCGAGAGCAGCGCGGATGGAGAGTACCCTCTTAACGCATCTCCTTCCAACCCAATAAGCCCAGCTGATGAAACCACCGTCGCTTCGGTCACTGTTTATCTCACAGAACGGATTGCTACATATTTAGGGCTGGCTTGCCAAGCTTTAGCTCAGGACGGTGAGTTACTCACACGCTTATTCCCACTGAAGTTAATAGGGAGAGTATTAGCCTAGCACGAACGTAAGTGGGATGACTGATGTAATGAGCCGCTGATGTGAGTAAGGCACTCACGATCCAGCTTCGACTTACAAGATGCCTGGCTACTTGGGAAGAAAAGGAGCAAGGTTTGTTAGGTCAGGAGAGAAAGTCTGTTTAGTTTCAGTGTGTTTTCTGCAATTCTTCTCATAGTGGCAAAGAAGATACAGATAAAGATTTTGCCAAAGCCTTCCAGAAGTGTGGACGCTGACTCTTAGCTGATAGTAATGGGGAAAAAAAACCAAACCCCAAACTATCTGATACTAAATGTAGCCCCGACCTGCATAGGATGAAGTCTTTTGATGAAGGAGTTCCAGCCAAAAGGCTAGAAAGCAGCAAATAAATATGTTTTACCCAAGAAACATTTTTCTATTGCCTTTATTCAAGTTCAGCAAAGCCAACTAGAGCGTGGCAGGGTGTTACAAACTCGGCTGCACAGGTGAAAGGCAAACTGGAGCCTGCGATGTGCACTTCTGGCAAGCAGAGCCTGAGGAGAAGCCACTAGCTTTATCTGATGGCAATTGACCTTCGGTGCCATGGCTTTCCCAGGCACTGCCCGGGGAGCTGCAGGAATGAGCTGGACTTCTGTCTCCGTAGTGGGCCACGTGATTGTAGACATGCAAAATATACTTGATATGAAATAGGTGGAGTTACGTTCCACCAGGTCTGTAGGACACCAGTGGCAAACCCAGCGACAAGAAGATGACAGGAATGTGGATGTGGTGCGCAGGAGCGCAGCATAGATACAGCCGTGGCGGGCTGTCACTCCTCCTCGCCACTTCAGGAGCCTGGCACAAGGCAACTACCACTAAGGCTCATCTGAATAATTCCCACATACGTTCCAGATGTTGACCACATGGCCTGCCTTTGTAAGGTTTAAAAATAATGGGGGGGAAGGAAAAAGGGTGAAGTGGTTTTTTTCTTAAGTGCCCATATTTATTTTCTACACAGATGTTTATAGTTGTACAGAATAAATAAGCATAAATCAGCCCTCCTTTTTTTTTGTTTTGTAAGTGCACTATATGATTCATATTTATGGAACCTGCACAGAACTCAGTGGAGCTAACAGAGCTAAGCCGCAGACTGTTGACATATAATAAAGGGCTATGTACTGTTTTTAGGGACAAGAAAATCTTAAAATAAGCACATTGATCAAAACCGCAAACATTGACATTGCTGCTCTACTCACTCCCTTTTCGCACAGTGGGCCTGACCCTGGCCGCCTCTCTTACAGCAGGCCACGCAAGGTGTCTAACCCTCCTTGGGCGAGACTCTGCATCGCATCGGGTGATGGGGCAGCAGGAGCAGCCCTGCAGGGAGGGAGGAGGCAGATGTGCGCGGGCTGGACCCCACTGTCTGTGCACAGCTCCTGCTCCAGGAGCCAGGTCCAGGCTGGATGTGGTGCTGCAGGCCTGCGCAGCAAATGCGTGAGATGAAGCGGGCTTGGGTGGGTGAGTTCCCGCTCCCCCTGGGAGCTGGGACAGGTCTGTAGTGGTGCTGCCAAAGACAGGCTGCTAACAGACTAATTAAGCTCAGCTCAAATAAACACAAGAGAGAGATTCTCTTCCCCTGCGGGCTCCCTTTGTTCTGAGTCCTCTTTTCCTGCCTAATTCAAGCTTTTTGTAAGTCAAACAGGCAAGCCCAGATTAAAAGTTTAAGATTGTAGAGAGGAAATAATTTCCTTCAAGATTGCAATACTGCATCTTAACCTGGAGAGGGTGGAATGGAATATTACAATATCACTGCATGTCACCTCCCAAGAAGTACTGTTTCTTCAACATTTATAGTACAGGAACCTCGAAATGGTCTCTTCAGTGATGTACAAATACTATTTGCTGTGTATCACTCTTTCACATACCAGCAGTGTCACAAAAATGTTTTGGCCTCAGGAGAACTAGCTTTCAGGGGAAATCCTTTTTCTCCCTACCGGTGACTGAGCCAGTGGCAGCTGATAAAAGTAGGTGCAGGGACCTACATAAACACAACACTGGAGCCCTTATCTGGCTTACTCCTCAAGTTCCTAATGTAACTTTTATGCTGAGCTGTAGCTGCTGAGGGAAGAAAATGGATTAGGTAACTGTGCCATGAAGGTGGAGAAGGATGGAGGCAAGCACTGCCAGCTGCACCATGTCAGCCCCTACACCACGGGCAAGTCAGCCGTGTTACCACAGGGGTAAGATTTAATGGCCAGATTGCCACTTTCATTCTTTTAGGGATCCGTGAGGGTCCAACACTAACAGCTAGTTCCCAACACTTTTGTTAAAAGTACAACATGTTCTTGATCGGTTAGAGAAGACTTTAAGCTCTCATCCCATTTCTCTCTGACACTTGATTCATTTGCTTTGGAAGCAGAAAAGGTTAAGGAGATGCTACTGAGATTTGGATCGCTTGTCCTAAGAAGTCTTACAAAAACTAATGCCTGGGCTGCTAACGCAGCCCTTCTCAGTCCTGCAGAGTCCAGTAAATAAGTCTTAGTCATCTTATCTGTGAGAGTCCTTTTTTACATAACAACCTCAACCACAACTTCTCTAAAGACATTTTAATAGGAGGAAACTGCAAAACACAACCGAGAACACAACTTCTGTCAGAACGTTAGGAAATAAAGGTCATAACACTGGTGAATTTTAAAATACGTGAATCATAGACCCAAGGTCTTTCCATGAATCATAACACAAATGTGAGGAGTAGTATGGCGTATTTAAAAAAAAGAAAAAAAAAGAAGAGGTATATGCATGCTGGTAGTTACTGCTGGTTTAGATGATGAACAAGCTTTAGAAGGTCCCAGGTGCCTCAAGTCTGAACTAACACCTAAAGGCAAAAGGGGTCAGAAAGAGCTCCCCAAGGTGCTCAGTGTAACGTATTTGGTTAGGAGCAGTATGACCAAGGCAGGGAATGGGAGGACAAGCCTCACTCTAGAACATCAGCTGTTCTCTCCTATTTGTCATAGATACAGCCTGGAGAGATGCAGTCAGGCCTGGAAAACACTACAATGTCAACATAAGGCTAGATACACTGGAAAGAAACACTTCAGATGGATAAATGGATGGTGCTAAACATAGTTCTCCATTCACTCCTTGGGGGCTTCTGCTATAAGTAACACTCAACTGTACCTAAATTAACTTATTCCAAGCTCCTCAACCTGAGTTTGAAGTGTGTCTGACAAGAGTTAAAAAAAAAAAAAAAAGGGCAAGCAAGAAAGAGTCAAGTATCCTCCACAGAAAGTTTCAGGTTTTTTTATGTCTCAAAAAATTCCTCTGCTAAAGGGTAACTGAGTTGTACTACTATATTCAACATTCGGACTTCAGGATTAGCATTCACTTTACTCAGTACAACAGCAATTATGACTCAGAATGGGTAGATCAATCTTCATCATGTAGGGTATATTGTACCTTTAGGCACAGCCTCGAACAAGGGGTTGAGTGTTAATCGCACTGTCTTGGAGATAATCCCCAGGGCATTCGTGACTCAGACACACCTCTGAGTCACTATTCTTTCATTACTTCCTCTTGGTCCTTTGGGGTTAAAACTTACTGCTGGTTTACACCAGCAGCAAATTACAACATCTTCCTGCTATGCTGACCTTGCCGTTTTGGCTAGTGACTCTAAAATTAGAGCCAACATTCATTCTTCACTCTACCTACTGGAATAAGGAAGTCATTTGATGAGTGAATCCTGTTCACTCCATCGCACCCAGATCTCAAGCTGTAGGGTAAATTTACTGAGTAGCCCAATTCATTGCAATGGAATTCTCTGTTGAGTGATGCAATACTCAGTCTTAGGCAGGATGGCAAAACATAGTTTATAGCTTGTGATCATAGAATGAGATGACATGAAAAGCACTTTAGTGTTGCGAGATAGAATGAAGACCTATCATAAAAGAAGTCCTAGGAAAAGCTGGGGAAAAAACATTGAACTCTCTGGTTTGCAATGCACATTGGCTATGGGAAGAACTATCAATCATTACATCAATTGAAACTAAACTTCTTGCCGTCATTCTCACCTGAAACAGCTGAAATCCAGAGTAGCTCAAAACGACGTGAATCCTTACTATATCTGAGATCAGAGCTCCATCACGTACCAGCCTCTTGGTACCCAGGGTTGAGTCTTACTTAGCCAGGATTGAGAGTGAAAAGATATCTTTCTGTGTCACAGAATATCACCACTCTAGCAGATGCCACTGAATCTATTTCTTTCAAAGTAATGAAGTGAGATTGTTTATGTGAATGTTTTCAAAGAGCTGAACCTGCAAGATCCTGCTCACAGTTCAGGAAATAGCAGAATATAAATCTGTCCAAATCGGCCAAGCTCATACAAAATTCAATATTGGAACGCAGCGACACCAGCAACATCTTGTTCTTTTGGTGTAATGACTGTTGATGCTAGGATTTAGGAGGATTATGTCGATTTAGGAAAAAGAGGGGAATATTAATATACAAAATTGTTAAATGTCAAATCAAATCCTTTAATAACGTGTGTGTCTGGTTGAGGATGGGAGTGCTTTCAAAAGTAGCTACAAATATTCAAGAAATCCATTTGGCAAGTTCAAACAAATAGCCCAAATCAATTACACACGCAGTATTCTTAGGGGGGCACATTTTCAGCATAGTATGTGGAGAATTAAGCCCTCTGCTCCCATTATTGCTAATGGGATTGGCACACCCAATTCCTCATACACATGGTTGTAAGTTTAAAGCCAACAGATAAAAATATGACTTTGAAATAATAAGAATGTTTTTATATTTTCTAGTCTTTCCTGTATAGTGTAACTAAGTTACTTCTGTGTT
Source organism: Pygoscelis adeliae (assembly GCF_000699105.1). Classification (NCBI taxonomy): domain Eukaryota; kingdom Metazoa; phylum Chordata; class Aves; order Sphenisciformes; family Spheniscidae; genus Pygoscelis; species Pygoscelis adeliae. The sequence continues at coordinate 2,978,415 of NW_008824772.1, forward strand.
TGCTAAGAAATCTCAGTGCATACACTTTGGGTTCCCTGGCCCTATGCATACTCAAAGCTGAAACTAGGATGGAAGAGTGCAGAACTGTTCTTGACAGCTATGTGGAGAGCTTCACAGAGAAATTCAGGCTAGAAAATAAGAGCTGTGTTTTGTAGGAATTGTTAAATATTAGCACCTACTCTTAAGCATTTCTTGCAGAACAAAAGTAAGTCCCTCTGAATTTTCATTAGCAAAAATCAGAGAAGAAACCAAAAAGCTAACAATTCCAGAGTAACAATTAGTGTAAAGCTGCTGGATAAGCTTTAAATCTCTGAATCAGAGGGATTAGAAGGCAGTTATCTCACGTTCCAAGTAACTGTCCCAGCTACCACCTTACTGACTATTTTGAAATGGGTGGAAGGAACAGTTTCTTTCACTCTTTGTCTTTCTCAATTTTGATCCAAAATTCCTTCCTAAATATCAGAATGTTGAATTGAAATTCAAAATCTGTTTTGATAAACTGGTATTTTTCTCTGGAAAAACAATACGGCAGCTGCAGTTAGTGCTAGTCATTGCTTTTTTCAAAGCACCCATGTCACACACTGAGTCAGGAACCCCTGAAATCTTTCCACTGACTGTAGATCACTTGGTGGTGTGCCCTTTTCTACAGGCTAAAACCGCACAGTTCAAACCGACATCCTTAGGTGTATCTAGATATCCTGACCATCATAGCAATACATGGGCAGAATTAAGAGTGGGACTCTAGAATTGGTTCAATTTTTAAAATAAGTAGATTTGTAATGCTGTCATCTGCCCTACTGTGATTACTTGTAAGAAAATGGATCAAATTCTCGTGACCAGAATTTGATGGCTTTCTGCAACAAGTTCACCAATGCAGTACTCGCTAATGCTTCCAGTTGGTATGTGTTGGACAGCTGCAGTTCTTTGCACTAATACCCATATATTTCTCCAGAGTTTTTCACTGTAGGTGTACTGTTGCTCAAGGGATAAAAATGAAATGTCTGTTAGTATCTAGAGGTTGGAGCCAGCTTCACAGTTAAGTGCTCTACACGCAAAGGACTCCAGAAGGGCTCTGTGAACTTGGCAAGAGCCCTTCAAATTCCAACAACAAAGTTTTGTTCCTGATATTCTGGCTAGCTCTTCTATGCCGAGTTCCCATGGATTTAGTTTACGGCTTAATTCAGCCTCCTAATTACACCTGTGTAGTCCAGTGGACAGGGTACTAAGAGAATGTTTGAAAACATAAGTGCTATTTCTGGCTTTGTAGTTTACTTGCTCTGTGCTGCTATGTTCCTTACTCTCTCCTCCTTCCCTCCTTAGGTGAGGTCTTTAGCAAAGATTCTCAATTTTTTGTACCCAGGTGAGTGACATTCCTCCTGATTTTCACCAGTATTAACCAGCAGAGGACTAGGTCTTGACAAACAATGTTTTATGTAGATAGGAATTACTGAAACAGCAATGACTGCCTTTCTGAAGGCATAAACTATTATTTTGAAGACATCTTCTGAAGCTCATAATGATGGAAGGGAAGTCTAGGGAAGGGAAGGGGCCAAGCTATCTTGGATATAGATCCAAAAGCACATCCAGAAATTAATAAAATTCCATGAATCCTTGTGCTTTGGTTTTGACTCAGAATGTTTAAGAACAGGGAGTAAAACTAAGGACTGGTTCCACAGCTGGTGTAAATTGGCATAGATCAATTTACTTCAATCTGAAATGTGCTCCTTAAAGGTCATAATACCTGGAGAGTGTAAATAATTAGGTCTGCGGGTCAACAATACCTGCCAACTTGAATTAGCTGTTGGGCCACTTGAGTTTAAGCCAAACATTGACTATTCATTGGAGAATGCTCTTCACAGTTACTGAGACATCAGTGCTATTGCAGGTAAATATTTTCTCTGTAAAGTCCTATCTGATGGTCACTCTTTACACTTTCCCAAGGAGCAAATGTTAAATTCTTTCATGAAGATTCTTCTTCGTTTACCAGGTTTTAGATTGGATTTACACCAGTGAAAGCTAGGAGGAGGAGTGATGGAAGGTTCTTTATGGAGTTCTGCAATGAGTGATTGTAAAAACCCCTAGCAATTCAGTGCAGACAGCATAATTTTCACCAGGAAACAAAACCTACTATGTGATCAGTCAGTTTTTTTACTTAATCAGAGTTTTCCTTAAGATATTCAACCTGCATTTCATTTGCCTAGTGGAACATTCTTCATAAGCAATTTCCATAATGATTGTCTTGCAGAACATGGTATGAATAAATTAAAGACAACGTGTAATAAAGTGGATTATAGTATAATTGTTGTGAGATAGATATATTCCAAGCAGTATATGAAAGTCATTTATATAAGGCCATAGAAATAAAGATCCTGCCTAGCAACCTGGGATCTTAAGGCTAACTTTTTAAAAGGGGAAAGAAAATGTGGGTGCAATATATATATATTTTATAAAATATGCACTTACAGTAACCACATTGCTATTTACTGTAGATGCCTACTTTGCCTAACTAACTATTCACTGGAAATCCTGTTTGTGGTTAGGAAGATATTGCTGCATTTTCCACATGTAAATAGCCACTTCTCTATGAAGTGGCCTAAAATCTGTGCTGAAAATAATGCAGTAAGTACATCCCAGAGGGTACCATTGGTCCATATGAAGTCTTGCAATACAAGAGTCGCTATTCAGTACCCCAACAGTTTTAAGAGTGCAAGTGCAGTCCACGCTTCAAATCCCACTATAGACTATGACCCTGCCGAAGCCTATTCCATGTGCAACCTACTGCTGTACCAGCACCAATTTTGGTGTCTTGGAAACACCTATCAATTATAGCACTGTTACTGGATCAACTTCGGTTTTCTAAAAATGTCTCAGCAACCGTCCTTTATTGGTCCAACCCTACAATATTAACCAGCATTACTTTCAATCTCCATTGACTCTCATTAGTCTTTTCATTAGACTTTTCATTAGATTTTTCTGGACTACCAGAACTCTGTCTGGGAGAAAAAATAAAACAACAAATAGCATTATCAGATGAGTTGTGTGAGGTTTGACTAATTCTGGTCAAGCATCACAGGCATTATTTATATACTGCAGTTAATTTCTCTTCATATAACTGTAGCATCATTTCATTCTGTCCAGAGCCCTTTTTGCCTCCTGATGGTAATTTATATCTATTACAGCATTACCAAGTGTTTGAAGAAATGATGTAGCAGACTCTGAATTATAATGTCTTTTTGAAAAAAAAATAAACTCTTACAACAGTTTGTAAATATTTATTGCCCTCTGCCTTCTTGTCCTAAGAAACATGTCCAAACTTTATAACCACGGTAGTGAGAGATATATTTTTAAATATAAGCCCTGAAAATTACTATTCTAATGTCTTCATGCAAATCCCAAAGTCAAGCCTTTATGTATAAACACCAAATATTAAGAGGGCTGGCAACACTGCTAATAGAAAATATGTGGTGAAGAGAGAGCCTATTTTACAAAAATGTAACAGGCATATAAATGAAATATGCTAAAGACTGTCACAAAAGTATATTTGAAAGAAATGTTTAAAGGGTTGGGGCTAAACTCTGGCTACTGAAAATTTAAGTTTAAGTAATAGTGCTACTTGAGATTGTATCAGCTGAGGGACCGTGTCCACTGTCTAAAAATAGGAAGAGAAAGACTGGAACAGCTGTCACAGGGAATTCTGCTTTCTAGAAATGCTCTGTTGTGACAGTCATCGCAAAGATAAGATTCCTTTCCAGATGAATAAAAGAGATGGGGATTTTGTGAGGCAGAGAATGTCAAAGAACAAGTGATACTCGAGATTATGGTTTCAAAAATCATACTGAGTAAAGCTCAGATCTGTATCTTTCAGAGCTGGTATAACGTCATGTTTTTGGTATTGGCAAGATTTCTGAAGATGCCGCAGTATCGACTCAGAATTGTATTACAGCCATGAAAGTCAAGGTGTATTTCAGGACTGGGAAGGAGTCACTGGGAAATACACTGGGCATTACAAGCTTTTGGAAGTGTAGCTATTCTTATAATTGCTTCAGGTCATGTTGTCATAAATGGCCTAGTATTTGCCACGAGTCGTTCTGAACACATGAAAAATTTGGGATACTCAAGGAATAGCAGGTAAGGGCTAAGACTAACAAGTGAATCTTACTTATTAATTGCATTTCTAAGTATGCTTTAATATAGATAGAATAGTGATACACTGATTTCTAGTTTCTAATGACTTGATTTCAAGTCTTTGGCATGCTTACCTCCCCTGTCTTACTGCTTCTGCTGGTTTTTGACTTTCATAGGCAACCAATGACTTCAGCACATGCTTGACTTTAAGAAGATGACTCTCCTCTTAAAGGCAATCAGATTATTTACATCCTTGAAATTATTCAGGTACTGACATTTCAGACCCTCTCCAAGTGACAGGAAGGTTAGGCTACTCTCTGTTTTCATGGGAGCCAAGCACAAAGCTCCCAGTCAGGTTCTTCTGTTGTTACTAGTGCCAGTGCAGCACCATGTATGTCAGCAGCAGAAATAACAGAACCATGCCAGCCACTGACACTCCAGAGGAAAATTCTTCCTTGGTGGCTTGCTTGGCGGCACGTGATGAAAAAGTCACGCCATGTGCCATGACCATCACACGACTGGCCAGCCTCCTCTCCAGGGTAAAATAGGTCAAGACTGAGATGCCCTGGCAGAGCCATGCAGGGAAGTTTGCATAATGCCTACCCCACTATATCTGACTCGAGCCAGCATTATTAATCACTCACTTTCATGAGCAGTAAATTCACCCATAAAATTTAATTAGAAAGAAATCTGTAAATGTATTTTTAAAATAAGGCATAAAATACAAATGCCCATTAAAGGAGTGACATAAACACCCACTTGGAGCTTTACTGGGGAGCCAAGAAGGAGGGTTTCTTTGTTGTTGTTGTTCTGTACTAAGTTTTAAAATACTATAAAAATAAGCATCGAGAAGCATTGTTTTGAAGGGGTAAATTATACACGCTCTGAAAGAGATCTCTGTCAGCTCAGTACCCAAAATTGAACATGCTATTAGGTAGACTAAATAGTAGGCACAACATAACTTTGAATCACTAGAGACCTCCCATATATTTGCCTAGAAGCAAATATTCTGAGGTGACTAAGCCTTTTCCCTTCTGTGTTAAATAATAATTACATTTCTAGAAGAATTCAGCCCTAAATACTAAGCATTCCAGCCAGTCTTTCAAAAAGCAGAGGGAGCAATTGCTAATCTATGAATACCGCTGTACCCAGGAGAGGTGAACGTTGCAAGAGTAACTCTCCATTGACACCGAACCTCTTCACATCACTGCTGTGCAGAAAGGGGCTAATTTGGGCTTGCTGTCCGAGTGGTGTAACGGAGCTCTGGTGTAACAAGGATGAGGCCTTGAATGTAGTCAAGAGACCTTTTTGGCCCACTTGCCCCCCCCCCAAAAAAAAAAAAATCACTGAACTTTGTATTGCTTGTTTGTACTGCTCAAGACATTTGCAAAATAAACTTTTTCATAGATGATTTATATGCAGAGAAGTTAAAAAAAACCTGACCTTTCTCACCCATCAAATAGTCCAAGCTTGTTCTTGCATCCGATTGCCTACTTAAAACATCTGAGATTGCTCTTTGTTACGCATGGATATGCTTTTGTATGTGTCCACTTACAGAAGTTCTGGGAGGAAAAGCAGTGAGGGGGTTTTGCAAGATGTTAGTCCATTTAGCAGATGGAACTGCTGAGAAAAATCACCACCTATTTTTCTGGAAAAACAATGTTACATAAGCGCTTCTGTAACTTTTTCTGTTTCATAAGTAACCTGGCAAGTTGAGTAATTCATATTCTGGGTATCATTCTAAAGAAATATTTCTAAAAATCCTCTCTGTGTACAAAGCGGTATTGCCTCATCCTGGTCTGGCATTTAATCTACTAGTTACTATTTTCAGAAAGGCTATTTCCAAATCCAAATAAAAACAACAATCTTGCACTTATATAGCGCCTTTCATCCTAGAAGATTCCAAAGAGCTCTGCAGAATTAAAACAAAACAGACATGTTGGACACAGGGTGGCTTCATTCATCACTGAAATGCAGCCAGCTCTGGGGTGAAGCATGGGTAGTAGCAACAGCTCAGAGCAATACTATAGAGCAGTTTACAGCAGGGAGTACAGCGTGCCTGATTCTCTTCTTCCGTATCTTATTGCAGTTACGCTGAATTCTGTGATGTTATTTGTGATTTACACATCATGTTAAGCATGCTAGGCTGTAGCTCAATAGAGAATGGAAGGAAAACTTGGCCACCTCCATTGCAACGCCCTGCTCCCTTTGCCACCCAGCAAGCCAGAGATGCGACTGTGTTCAAAAACTGTAAAGGGCGGAAGAGGGGAAGAGCAGCAGAGACTCTACAGGCTCTTAAGAAAAACGGATGATATGTAGATATCATCCCATAAAAGTCACGTACAAAATAAAAATTCACCCAGCCTGCATTTTCTTTCTCCCAGAGCTTTGTCTGCCCAAACATCTGAAGGCCGCCTTGGCCAGAACAGAACTGGGAAGGGTCTACTGAAGTCCAGAGCCAATATAACAACTGCATGGCCACATCTTCAGTTGAATCGGAAATCTTTGGGATAGTCCTTGAAACCATTCCAGCAGGGGCAAACTGCACTGTTACTGGAGCAGTGTGGGAGTGTTTGGAAGGCAGCCACCCTCGATTCCTCACTCGCAGGTTTAATGCAGTCTGCTATTATTTACCTTCAGCACCTGCAATGCCAGCTGACAGCATCAGAAATCCCAGCTCTGGAGCAACCGTTTTATAACCAGGAGGTTAAGATCCATTTTCTCTCCTGCCCTGCACACACACACTCTTACCAACTTGATATGGAAATATTTTGTGAACTTTTTTTCCAGGCTATTTTTCTGCTGCCTCCAAGTGTCACAGCATAACTCAGTCAGGCTGTACCAGGATCCAGAGCTGGCCATATTATAATCTCATCTAAAGATATCAAGCCATAATTAGTGAACTCTGAATAACCATTCTGTATTATGATGTCTAATACTTGTCTTGGCTAATGCAAATACAGGGGAAAGGGTATAATCGTATTTATATGTATCAATGAACTGAATATATGTCTTTACAAAAACCCTGCAGTACTTTTGCCTGCACAATTTAATCTGTGGCACCAAAACTGCACATTAACTGCTTATACTAAGTTGTGCCTCGATTTAAAAAAAAAGAAAGGAAAGGAAAAAAAGTACCAACCTTGTTAACCCTCTTACCAGGCTAATACTTCATTGAAAATCCCCTTGGTTGTAATGGATTTTTATACATACTTTATACAGCACTGTATTAAAGTAGCTTTTTATAAACACACCACATGAGGTTAATAGCTGTAGCCTCAGTTAGGGGTTTTTTGTAGCCTAAATCTCTACCAAGACTGTTATATAAATGCTACTATTCTAAAAATAAAAACCAAAACAATCAGTGAAATGTTACATTATCACTCACCATGTTAGGCTATTAATGATGGCAAACCAGGGCATGCTATTTGTGGGTGAAATAAAACTCCTTACAAGAAGAATCCATCTTCACCTGGTCAGAACTACCTTACCATGGTTTACGGCCTGAGTTCAGGAAATCTTTGAAGGGCATCTTTAAATATATGCTTGTTGCATCAACAGGTCTTAAAGGTTATGTATTTACAAAATTTCACTGACTAAATGGGATTTTAATACATGCATATGTGTTTTCTTGAACTGGATATCCATGCTTACACAGATACCAAACATAATGACATACACAGTTTTGACTGTAAAGAAAATCAGCATTCCCAGCTACTCATGGATTCCCAGCTCTCCTGATATCTGCTATTTTGATAATGCTTACAATACTGTCTGCACTATACTGTTTCCAGCAAAGGAAGCAAAGAGAGATCAGTATTTTTTCACAGATTTTTAGGCCAGAAGAGTTTTTAAAATCTCATCTACTTTAAAACACAGTCAAAATAGCTGAAAAGTCATTAGCAGCAGCTTGTAGAAGCTTCAAGGATGTTTCACCATTTCTGATGTAAAACTTTGGCTGTATCCTTCAAAAGAAGCTGCTCACACACTCCTCATTTTATGGAAATTTGCTTGGTCACTGTTTTGTGAGGTACTTAGAGTAACTGGGAGGGGGAAAAAAGTATAATTAATCTAGAACTATAAAATCAAGCATCATAAATTAGTCCACCTTGATCAGCTACTGCACTCCATTACTCAAAATGATTACTTTTGCCCCAGGCCTTGGCCTTCAGGAACTGCAAAGGAGCAGCCAACAGCTCCTTTTCTCTCTTCTGCCCGGATGATCTTTCATTGATTTAGAGGATCCCTCGCAGGGTGGGGTGAGCTGGTCTGGACCAGGATGTTTTGCTGTCCTCTGAACTGGTACTGCTTTGCAGTGCAGGGACTGAAAACAGGGATTGTGCAACTGCAGAGATGTGTGTGCAGTCATGGGCATATACTGCCCTGGGTGGTGCTAATGGCAGAAGGAACCACGACGGTTCCCACCTCCACGCTGGTAGACATTGCTCTGTCACTAGGGTGTGAGTGCACACTTTGTTGCCCAAGGTTATTTTCACTGTGAAAATGTTTGTTAGCACACCACACTGTATCCTACAGGCAAAAGCCAAGGGTTTCTAAGCTCTCAGTAGAGCTTTCAGAGCTGTGCACCCATACCAGTATTTTACTGCCAGTGGCTGAAGATTTATTGCTCACTGTGCTGGTTGTGTTTGGGGGACACATTAGATTTTACTGACTTGAAGCAAAATTTCGTGTGGATTCATAGAAACATGTGTTGTAACATATACCTCAAACTTCAGGATATAAATTGTGTCCTAGTTCCTTCTGAGTAAACCAAGGATATGATTTCAATCCTTACGTATGACCTAATCTTCAGCACTTCTGGACTGGCACCTTACCCAGAGCGCTTGTAAATAAAGACTACTGTAGTACACAAGTTCGCCTGAGTTTTGGAGACTGTGAAGAGTTCTGGTTTGTGTTGTTGATATCTGTCACAAGCTACTTCATACTCTCACTTCAGCGTAGTGAAGTGGATGTTTTCACACCAGAATGAGAAGTGGCTCAATGGGAAGAGCTTCTATTCTGGCTTCTATTCCTTGCTTTGTGACAGATGAACTCTGGCTAACAATGGCCTTTGATATCTTAGTGAATTCTCTGCAAACATCTGGAAATATGTCCTCTTTATAATGGTAGCATAATAAGTAATTTGGAAAGTACTTCAAAACCCCCATACAACTTCAGTGGCCAAATACAGAAACCACAAAACCAAAGATTTTTGGAGCTGTATCATTCCCTACTACTCGATTTTGCAACTCTACCACTCAACAGGCAAAAAGCATTGAGAACACTGCATTTCATAGGCATCATTTAATTGTATCAGTTAGAGATAATTAGGATTTGTGTTCAAGCAGTCCCACCAAAGACTGAAAGTCCCATTTGACCGTCCACTCTGTAAAAGCACAGTACCAGAACATACTACCAGTATAAAAACATACTGCCTGAACATTTCATAGTGTCAGAGGAAAGGTGAGTTGCCCAAGTAAGCTTGTGGCAGAGATGAAAATTTAACTGAGCTATCCCCAAAGTCCAGTCTACTATTTCTGACAGAAAAACCTGGGCCTTCCCATTCGGTGCTGAGTCTGATGGCATAGGCCCGTCTGCAGTGAGAGCTGACTGTGGTCTCCTAACCGTTCTGGGAAGTGGAAGGCTGGTCCTTTTCTCACTTCATGGGAAATAAGAAATATTTTCAGTGTTTGTGGATCTTCCCACAGGCTGAGATATCCTATCTAGACAGCTTTTATTCTAGGAGAAAATACTCTAGGCATTTTCTTAATAATTTTAGCACTGCTCACTCATTTTTCTTTTTTTCCCCTTCAATTCCTCTCTGTCATGAGAATAAGAAAAATTCCATTTGAAATGGAACATTTTCTTTAATCCTATAAAGAACGACTATAATTGATTCAACTATAAAATTTATAGGCATGGAATCAATGCTTATTATAGTCAGAACATGCCAGGTCACTCTTTGTGGCTGGTTTAGAGCTGTTCCGTTAAGTATAATGTTAAATGAAAATGCTTTAGTCTAAACATGAAAAGGTTAGATTGTATTACCTCTGCACAACTCTGCGTGACTGTTAGTATCTGATTTCAGGGTTTCACACAGAAAACCCTCTATTGTTTTCTTCGTACCTTCTCTTTGGGGTAAAACTAACTTCTGACAGTCACAGTAAGTAGCTGCTATAATGTAGACATTAATTTAATCTGCTGCTCTCTTAGTCCTTAAACAGTTCAGACTTTGCCTTTATGTTTTGGTGGTCAGGAAAATACTGAAAAATTGAGTATGAATGGAGCTTAATCATGGCAATGATGGCAAATCTTTTCAGTCTCTCTTAATTTTTCTATTCTCAGATGTCTACCTTCAGGGCTAACTGAAAAGATGCAAGTGTTATGCAGACACAGTCACTCGTATAACTACAGCTCTACTCTGCTGAATATTAAACATTTCTACACACTTAAAGTTTACAATTAAGCTACTAAGCTTTTCAGCAGATGTTTTTTCTAAGCAGCAAAGTGTTTATAACTTTTCTGTTGGCATAAAACAATGCAATCACATAAATCTAACGGTGGAACATTTAGTAGGTATATTTATTAGAGCTGGATCCAGTCAAACGGACTGGAGAACCTCAGATCGAGCAGATTCCCATTTCCTTACTACTTTGTTATTTCATCTTCGTGGTGTGCCTGGTGTAGGTGTAATACTTCTGAAACAAAACTGCGCGGGGAGGCTGTGATTGCATGGTGTGACTGTGCTCTGATGCAGCAGTATCTTTAGATTTCAATTCCTGGGCCAAAGTTTGCCCTTGGTTGAACAGGTGTAATTCCTGTGGAACCAAGCAGGAATTCTACAGTTTTAAATAAAAACAGCTCTTGGCCCATTATCCACTTACATGCGCTGTGCCCAGGGGCCAAGATACACAGAATTGACAAGTGATTGGGGGTTCCTCAAGAGCTTGAAGCTTTACTACATAGGGCTTAAATAAAGCAGTGTTTCAGACAGCAGGGACCACATGCCAGTTTCATTTGTCTGAATTTCATCACTCAGAATAAAGGCCCTTAAAATCACTAGTCACTTACCAAAAAACCCAAAACCCCCAAAATTATAAATCCTAGCAGTGTCAAAGCCTAAATAAATACATACGTCAGCTGCCAGGATCCTGGATGTCAGTTTTCAAGGCATATATTGCCCCAGACTAGTCTGTAAATAATTTTTATTTTTATTCAGGACTTTAAAACCACATCACTAGTGGGCTGGACTTGTGGTTCTTCATTTGCATATTCCATGTTTTGACCTAAATTGAGTTAAATGCAGAGGGAGAAGAAACGAGGGTCAAATTTCATTAACAAAATAAAGCAGCTCGTGTGAAATCAAGGTCTAGTGATGGAAAAATATGCAACTGAACTGAGCCCTTCACTGGTTATTTAACTAAAACAAGGTCTCCTTAATGACAAACACTCCCATCTTCAACTGCATCACAGACAGTAACGGAAAAACTTGGCATCTCTCATTGTAGGGGAATACGAGGCAGAACTGGTGAGGACTTTTTCCTGCCATCCCCTTGCCAACTGTACATTCCATCTGACTGAGGATTACTGATAATTTTTGGCAACTTCGTGGCTACAGAGGACTCTTCTGTACAACTATTTATTTATCCAGGACTTCAGGAATTTATTTTTAACAGAACTTGTAAAAATGCTGTAAACACAAAATATGCTAATTTTATTAACAAAAGGATTCCTACACCAAGCTTACTTTTTTTTCCAAGCATACTTTGGGGCCAAGCTCCTCAGTTGGTGTAAGTTGGTAGAGCTGCTCTCACTTTGGTGGACACCTGCCAAATTTACAACAGTTGAGGATCTTTCCCAGTAAAGTCAAATGCTTATAAAATTCTGAACAAAAGGGAGTATTTAGTCGTATGTATATCCTTTCCTTAGTAGTAGTACCAGGGAACCTTTAACAGCCATGTCTCTGCAGCTACAAAAGGGACCTAATTTGCCAAGGCAGCATATATAGACACAGACCCCGCCAGAGAGCCCTAACAAACTGAAGAGAGAAAACAGGTCAAGGATATTATTCCCATTTTACAGAAGAAAAACTGAGACAGAAAAGCAGCCGATATGTGACCATGAGAGTGGCTCTCAGGATCTGGCTGTCTTCTGACCACGTGGCTGCCTTGTAGACAGCCTGGAGACCATCTGTGGGCAACTGGTGCGACCATGCCTTCTGAAGCATGATAATCCACTGGGCATTTTGGACACCTGGGGTCTTGAGTGATCGAGAGGACAGGCTTCAGCCATCAGGAGGCTGCCCTTGAAGGCAAGCCGCTTCTTGAAGGCAAGCCTCCTGCACCGAGGGCAAGCCTGGCTGGGGGCAGCCTCAGCAGGAGTGGGCTGCTCAACCACCCGCCATCAGCCTTGGGAGCGTGGGGGTAACAGCAGATATGGGGACTCAGGTGTGAATGGGAAGGGGAAAGGAAAAGGAGTGAGGAAAGGAGGAGAAATGCCCCGCTGAGCTGAACACAGGCAGGTGGCAGGGTCTCTCTGAGGAAGGGACAGGAATGACAGGGAGCTGAGCTTGCTTGAAGTGGCATTAAACCACCACTTCATTAACTAACTGGCTTTTATTTTCTGCCAAACCAGACAGAACTGACTCCAGCAGAGCCCTGAGCCACCTCTATCAGGGCATGTAGACATACCCAATTAGATTGTGTAGCTTGTCAAAAACCTCTGACAAAGCTGAGAACTGAGCTCTGGCCTCCTGTGTCCCCATCCAGAGCAGAGCCTACTATTCCCTAAATGTCCTGGAAAATCTCAGGACTAGATTAGAAACTATTACTTTCACCACAAAAAATTCAATGACAACTTTTTGGTTTTCAGCGACAGAAAGCTGAAATGTTTTAGTTTTGAACAAAGTTCTTCCCCTCCGCTTTTGGGTACTGAAAACCAAAGAATTTTTACAAGCAAACCTGATTTTTTTCCTGGTTTTAACAGCAAGTTTGCCACCCAATTAGAGCCTCACAATATTTTCAGAATCTGAACCTGAACATTTTCAGATGCATTACTAAAAGAAAAAAAAGCAATTTTTTTGACAAGACCAACTTTCCATTAAAAATCACAGGAAAAGGGGCAATTTTCTATGTTTTCTTCCTCTTCTTCATCAAAATTGTGGGTGGTGGTGAGGAAGCAAGGGGCTGTGTCCCAGCAGCACCACTCTAGGACTAGCTCCGGGAGTCAGTCAGGTAGACTCAGCACTAGTCACAGCCCCTTCCCAGTCACCTTCTTGTACTGAGCAGGGAGCAAAAATTGCTTTTGATCTACATCTGCACCAAACTGCCTAGCACGCAAGGGGTTCACCAGCCATGGCTTTCTCATCCTCAGCACCTTCCCACCACCTCATCTCCAAAAGGACAGTGCACACATGTCCAGACGGAGAGTCCGCTCCAGGCAGGATGGCCAGCCCTTACTCCCTGCATCTCAGAAGGGCTGGGCTGTGTGTTTATGTGGGCAATTTGCGCTCATTTAACTTTCACGGACTCCTGAACTGCTTTTGCTATGTTGTTATAAAGCCTGTGTGAAAATTTTGACCATGATTTAGAGCCAATAAGTTAGGCGGTAAATAGGCTGTTAACTGTGCTCTGCCTCTCTGAACGCTCCACTGGAACTAGGGACACTGAACTTAGGAATCTAACTTGTGTACCTGACATAACGAAAGCTGGGCAGTATAGCTGGCTTTGGATTAAATCTCCTGTGTTCGGTTTTCAAGTTAGTCAACATTACCTTACCTTTGCCTTGAATTAAGAGTACATGCACAGACTATGACCAAAGCTCCGCACAATAACTTACTGAGCCATGGCTTCACAAGCACATGCCTTAGTGCTGAGTAGCATGGAGGCTGGCTCACAAGTGGCTGTGTAGCTCTGAAGCAGGAAAAGCATTATTTTACAAAAAATGAAAATTTCTCCTTTAAAAGATTTAATTATTTTAAAATAAAAAATAAAATATCCATAAAGTAACCCAAAGAAGTTAAACGTTCCCTTTGAGGGAAATTCTCTCTTTTAAAAATTATCCCTTTTTCTAATAAACTAGTAATTTATGTAATCCATATAAAACCACTAACACTCATTCTTCTATTTTTAAATAACATTGGAGAGCTTTCTCAAGGCTTATTTTATTTTTATGAGAAGGATTAAAAATCACGATGGGCCAGATTCTTCCACGCTTCTATCTGCTGACAAGTAACATACTCCTGCCATAATCCCAGTGACTAGCAGCTAGGGATGTGTCGTCGTGCGGAATTTGCACCACTCCACTGGCTGCAGTGGAGCAATACCAGGCTGACAGATTCACTGCTCTGAATGCAACACCATCTGATTTGGAGCGTGCTGAACAAGTCATAAATCAAGCGATCTTTATGTTTCTAGACAAACATTTCAAGAAAAACAAAGATAAAGGATCTCTATATGGAGCTATTTGTTCTATCCAGTCTCTTATCCAGCTTAATATTTTTATTGCTTCACAACGAGCCTGCATATTGTGATTTGCCTAGACTGCATAGGAGGAAGCTTTACCCTTTCAAAGTAGGTTAAGGCTGCATCCCTGTTTTTCACCCAGAAGAGGATTATGGGAAGAAACTACAGCTGAGTCACCATGCTTCCTGGGGCTCGCTCTTCCAGGGATGCTCTTGTGCTCCAACCCATACCTACAACATGTGGAAAGCATAATCTACCCTTAAGTAACTGTACATCCGTGACTTAACAGTGCTGTAGTTTTGGATCCAGTTTAGTGCTAAAGTGCGGCAAGACTGAGTCAGTGAACTGTACTAGAAATGACACAGCATCTTAGATGGCACTGCAGACACAAACCGAGGGGGACACACTATCCTCACCACTCAAACGAGTGGGGGTGAAGTCTACTCAGACAAGAAAATCCCGCCTGCTCTCTCATACTTCCCCTCTGCCCCTTATTTCTCTCTCTCATAATTCAGATGTTTTAGCCCTTCCAGACAAAAACTGGAGCTTTAAATTAAAATGTCATCTGTTAGTAAAGAAACTAAGCTATGTTTTTCATTCCTGAGAAAGGACTCACTTATGCTTATAACTATAAGTTGCTAGTGATTAAGCAACTGGTATATTTTCACACTCATTAAAAGAAACACGGTGTGTTCGCCTTTCTAAGAAAAGGCATCTTGTTTGTAATACTGTAATACATTGGGAACACCTTCTAATTGGCTTCTAGTGCCCCTTGCCAAAATTCAGACACAAGTTTGTTTATTTACACAAGGAAAAAAATAAAACATTGTATAATTAGTCGAGTAATGGACTCCTAAATTCAGCAACTCAGAGGTATGCAAAACTGACAAACTTTTTAAGATTCCATTTTGGTTTATGAAATATCTCAATAGGTAGCCCAGACTGCATCACGGCTATTGTAGCAATGTGCTGCTCAATGTGGTGTTTGTGTCGAGATGGAAAACTTTGACATGTTTGATTTTTATGCAAGTCAATTAACTTGTTTTTTAAAACTGTAAGGGCATGCTTTGCAAATAAGATTACTTACTATAAATTATGAGAACATAGGGCTCCATTCAGACAAAAATGTTACACACCCCTTACACATGCATAAGTCTGCAGAATATAGTTCTGCACCCTGACAACCTATTCAGCTAGGGGTAGGAGCTTATTTTGGACTATTCCACGGGGGCTTTCCTAAAAAGATATGAACAAAAGGGGATAGAGACTTAATTAGAATGTCTCTCTACACTCCACCTTCCTTTGCACCACCCAGGCAATTCCAGCAGGCCAAAACCTCCCCTTATGTGGTGAAGGAAGAATTTCTTTTTTCAGTTAAGTCAGCCCACAGCAGAATTAGCAATGGTATGTCCCCCTAACCACAGTACAGACAGACATTTGGCCATTCCCACCTGTGAGTTCTGCTCTCAACACTCACACTTAAGCATGGTCTATTGACTGCAGTCATGTCCATCTGTTAACATAACGTTCATTGTGCTTGGCCCCAGCTCAGGTGGGACCCTTACACCAAGACATCAGGGTGAAGCTGTCCCTGGAAGAAATGACATTGAAAACCAGAAATGACACACTACTAGCACAAATGAAGATGGCAGGGGTATTGTAGTCAGCACGAATCATTTTCATTTAATGCAATAGGCATTTGGTCAAGACGTCTTGCTTCCAAAATGCAGATTCTCTGATGGGTGCATGAGAAACTCAGGATGTCTATTTGGCATTCAAAATACAACATAAAGAACTGCAGATATGTACTTGGGTCTTGGAGGCAACCGCAGTGCCAATACATACACAAAGCAAATCCAGAGACAAGTATGAGTCAGAGAAAGAAAAACGGCAGAATTTTGTCCAGGTCCTTTCCACTTTTACACATGTGGAGAATCTTTACCTAAGCAAATCATCCCATTGATTACATATGTGAGCAAGAATTACTTGCATGAAGAAAGGTTACTGGATCTGGTCCCTGCTCTATGCACATTGTGATATAAAGCCAACTCTTACTAAGTCCAAGACTTGTTCCTATTAGTTCTGAATATTAGGTTAAGGCACAGGAGACCACACAGCGGAGCATTTTGTCTTCCTTGCCAGCTTCAGTCTAGGTAATGAAGTCATTCTTATTTGAGTTTGATGTTAGATTGTTGGTTCTAATTTAAAGTCTGCAGCACAGATAGTCCATATTGCAGATTACTCATTTCCTTGAAATGTCCTTTACCTAGACAAAAAGGTTAAAAACAGGGAGGGAAGCTTGAGAAGATTAAGGGACAAATGGCTTTCCTTGTCCCCTGGCTACATTCTGGATGATCCCTTCCACAGACTGTTTGCTGTTAGAGCTAACTTTCAGCCTAGAGCGGCAAACTCATATCCTTAGAAATAGTTACACACATCCACAGGAACACATGTATGCACGTACACATCCAGAAAATAACTTTCAGTCGAAAGATCTTCCAAAGTTAGATTCCCATAAGTGTGTTCAGAATAACAGAAGATGGTAGTCTGATTAGAAATCAGCCGTGTCATTTACCAGAACTGACCTGCCACGTAAGGAAAGATACCTCCCATTCATCAGGAGAACCCGCGTGGCTACGTGCCTCTGAGCAGCCTTACAATGTCGGGTCAACTGTTGTTACTGGCAAGACACTGCTGTGGAAAGCCTGCAACAGAATCAGGGACTCATCACTACCAGTATGTGTTGCTATGGACACCATTGAAGAAAAGCAAAATCATTTGAGAAGGAAATAAAAGACTCTTTTCCACCAATAGTGACAGACACTCTAATAGGTTAGTGATCCTGGTGGAATGCTAATCAACAGCACATAGAAAGACTTGGAAGTCATGCAACTTTTAATATTCCTAGTGAAGGAGTACAGAAGTAAATTCATGTAATACGTGGCCATGCACACAGGATTTATACTAACACTTAGTACTGAAAACACAGGCATCACATGTTAATGCTACCGATAGGTCAGATAAGACTTTTGTCTTACAAGTCTTTCCTCTCAAGGATCTCAGCTACAAGCCATATTCACCTGAAGAGTCCATCTACACAGTCCCACTGAACCAGATACTTAAATGGAGCTGGATTCCTTGCTTGCACAAAACTGAATAGCTCGCTCGACACCAGCAAAGCTATGCTGATTTACTGCAGCTATGCATCTGGCATCTGATTTGAGCTGTGAGACAATCTAATTTTTCCATTCCTCGCAGCTCTGGTGAATAATTTAAATATATGCTTGGAGCTCACCAAAGATAATACATTTTCAAAATTTTTGGTGAGCTGAACAGCATGAAATACTGGCTCAGAATCACACAAAATGCTCTGTTCAATCTTAAAGAGTTTAATTTTGATTGAGATGGGATTTTGGCTTACATAGGTGAAAAAGGAATGGATTTTTGTAACAGAATTGAATGAGGACTTTCAAAATTAAAAAAGAAGCATTTTAAATTAAAAAATCAATAGGTATTACTCTGAAAATATCAGAACAAAATATTTTATTTAAAAAATTGTTTAATGTTTTCAAAGCTGGAAACTGGCCATGTTTTCCAACTGATGTGAATCTGTAAAACGTTACACTGCCCCTGAGTCATCATTTTTGCCCCAGAAAAACTGCTGAAATATTTTTCTCCGTTGTACAAGTAGATAAATCTATTGACCTCAGTAAGACAATTTGCACAAGTAGGGCCAGGAGCATTTACTGTTTTAAAAGAACCTAAACTATTCTGAGCAATTTACAGCAGAAGTATAGAAACAGGGACATTTTCTCAAAGGGACCTTCAATCTAGTTTCATTTGCAGTACAATGAAATGGATTCAGAATACTAAGAATAAACTATAGAATTGCTTAGTAAGGCTAGAAGGCAGCAAAATCCTTTGAAATAAATAACATATTTGACTCACACATTGCAAGTGCCATAGCAGAAATGATGCTCAAGAGCATCTGAGGCGGGAGAAGATTTGGGGATGATTTGCAGTAGGGCTATTTAATACTTGCAGTAGAGCTACTCAGGGATTCAGATCTATTATTCAGTGCCACAGCGATTTTTTAAAATTTTTTTGTTTTCAAAGAAAATTAGGTTTATTGGACTGTGCTGTGTATGTGTCTATATGCTTTCTCAGTTATGAATATTAAATTCCTGACAATAACAAAACCCAAAAGCTAGGCTGGGAAGAGAGATCTAGTAGCTCCCACTACTAAGGCAAGCTGAAGCATAAGCTCAGCTGTTATTAAAAATCAAGGAACCAACACAAGGCCTCGCCCAGTGGGACAGATGGACAGACAGGATTCAGGTCATGTCTCTCAGAGTGCCACTCGGCTTATTCAAAGTTGATGTCACCTGGCTTGCAGTGCAGAGGCAAGACAACGCTCCCCAGAAATGGGAGGGTCAGGTTAGTGCTGTCCAGGTTTGGCTCCTGATACATTTGGCAAATGAGCTCCAGAAATTCACTTTCAAGACATAAATCCACAGGAAACCAGGTTTCACATGTTCCATGGCTTAATATATTATAAATATTGCAATTTCCCCTCAAATTATTGCTTCCAATGAGTGGCACAGCAGGTCACTAGAGGTTGCAGCAGTAGCTGTCCCAAACGTGAACGTAGGAAGGTATCTAGCACACTTGCAAAATACATCTATTGTATTCTTTTCTGAAGGTAAGTCTGCACAGAAAACAAAAGCCTCCTACTGCTGCCAGCTAATAGCTTTCTTCAGGTCAAGTGGTAGCAGTCTCTGCGCAGACACTAAAGATCCTGCAAGATACTGACAGGGATTATTATACCAGATATTCTACCAGCCAGTGAAATAACTTTTATGCTCTGCCCCTCCACACTACTGCTTTACACTATGAATTCACCAAAGGAGTCCTTTTAGTTGCAGCTTTCATCTTAACTCTAGGAAAATTGCAAATACTGGAAGTTTCTCATGAGCTCCTCAAGAGCGGGCAGTATAGCTTTAGAATCCATTTATTTTACAGAAGAAAAAAGGGGTGATAAAAAAGCCCATGTTTTGCTTTGTTTTTATAGAAAGCTAAAGAAATTCCACAAAGCTAAACTTGCAAAAGAAAATGCAGAATTTCATAAAACAACTACTATTTGGTCAAAAAATATTTTGATCACAATATTATGACCACCTTCAGGGAAAATACACTAACAAAGAGAAACTTCAGTGACAGCTAATTACCGTGCCACAGGCAGAAAGATTTTAGGCAACAAGAAATAGAAAAAGAGACTTCTGAAAAGACTTCATTTATTTTATAAGCAGATTAAGATCTTCAATCGGCATAAAATAACTGTAGTGAAGTCAATATGTTTATCCACTACATCTGCAGGAGCTGATGGAGAGCTGAAATGAAGGAGGGAGGGGACTCAACCACTCCTTCAGCACGTGACAGCATCAACCACACTGGTGGGAGCCAGGAGGAGCGAAAAAAGTGAAGAGAGGGTAACGCTGTCTTAGCTCTACCTCCCCCATCCTCCCTTCTTCCCTACAAATCCACCCTAGCAGAAGATACAGCTTAGAATGTAATTATTTTGCTTTAGGATTTCTCTTGCCTGTGAGAAACTGTAAGTCCCCTTCTTTTTCTCATGACTTCAGAGGGAGCAGATTTGGAAATGGGATTTTCTGCAGCTCCTAGGAAAGTTATGTACCTAAATCCTATTTTTTTAATGTGCACCTATTAGCTCTTTTTTTGGGGGAAAAAAAAATCTTACTATAACCAATTTAAAATTCACAGTATCAGATACAAACTTAAGTGGTAAGGGTACATTGGCTGCTTTTCACTGTGTGGCGTATTATCATTGTCTCCTACTGAGAGCTGTGAATTTCTGCATCCAAAACTCAAATCATAGTTTTCTTCCCCAATAGGTTTCCAACTGTTGAACAAGATGCTTAATCTTAGGCACCCAGGCCTGAAAATGTTAACCTTAAAGCCTGTTGGCATCTCTCAGAAGCTTAGGAGTAAGAGGAACCTAGTCTGGCAGTCTGAAAAGTTTCATTCAGATTGCTTTAAATATTTTGTGGATGATTACAGTCTGAACATTTGACTACATGCCACTTCATTAGACTTACTCATTTTTTTGTTCATACCATAGATGGGAAATTAAAAATGATCTCTTTAAAAACTCTGATATTTAATTTCCCATAAGATATGAGAGATATTCAGAGCAGTGTCTGGAAAAAAATTAGGATAATAAGGTGTATAAATCTCTGCTTCATTTGAAACAACGCATAAAAGCCAACCCCACATTAATTTTTTTGCTGAAAGAACTTCAATAAGTTTTAAAGTAAGTGTTTCATTTACTGCCACATGCCACACATACATGGCAAACAGTTTATACAAACCACAACACTCAGCTGTTCCTGGTTAGGTAAAACAGCCCTCCCCTGAACACCCAAGCTGCTCTTGGTTCCCTCGGGACTCTGATACAGGGTGCTGAGCATTTTGGCCTGATCCAAGGGAGAACCTACGTACATGTTTTACTTTAATCAGGTGACCAGTCCTTCTGCGGAGGTGCTCGTGAAGCCTAGGGTGAGTATGTGCTTAAGATTTTGTTGGCTCAGACCAGAATGCTCTGCACTTTGGAAGACAGCTTAAGTACAGCGTAACTATCCCTGAGCTGGTGGTCCAGCCTTAATGCCTTCTTCATGTAGTTCTTAGTGAACTTCATTAGACTTTCCAGCTAACTAGAACACTGCACTGTGCAGATACACAACACAAGATCCGGATCCAGTACACTCCTCGGTGAAAAGGGACTCTTCACACCCTTCTGAAGCCAGTAGCCTACGAGCAGATACAACGAGACAGAGGAGAGACACCTAAGTGTTTCTAAGGCCACGAGAAAGATTTCTAAGGTAGCACTGAGACTTAATTTAGGGCTTGATTGTAACTAAGACAGTGAGACTTATTTACAAGACCTTCAAGGTTCAAGTCAATGACCTCATTTATTGTGCAAGTATTACCTACAAAACAAAATTTTATCCACTTATTCCAGAAGGACATGATGAACTTGGAAGTCCACTCAATTTTAACAGATAGTATTTGAGCTTGTCTCACCGGGCTATAAAGTCCCTCTACTAAGTTATGCATGTTTACAATAATATTTATGCAACATTTTTCAGTATTCTGTTGCTGTATGAAAGAAATAGAGTGCCCTTGGAGGAACAAATCTATGCAAAGGGCAAAATAAAACTGACTAGATAAGCAGTATCTCTAAATGTCCAAAGCAAACTAGGAGGGGGAGTGAAGGAAAATTATTTGCTGTCCATTTTCACTCACAGACAATATTATGAAGTGCTTGGAATACCAGAAGGTTCATTTTGAAACAGAGGAGTGATGTTTACACTGGCCCTAATAGAAATATGTATTGGTTTTATGTACTTCTTTCTCCTAATATTTGAAGTTGAAATCAACATATTTATTGCTGAGAAAAGGTGCTGGATTTTTTTATTGCACAGGTACAACACAGCAGCTCGGCAAGCATATTCTGAATCACAGCCTGTTCCATCCTTTGTTCAGAGAAATGCCATGTTCAGAGCTGCATGATTGGGGTCCTGTGAAAGGGTGACCTCTAACCTGAGCCCTGGAAAGTTGCACTGCCTTAACTAAAGCAGACCAAGCCAGTGAGCAGCATGTATTTGTACTGGTAGGCATAAGATGCATTTACTGTAAAATAATTTGCACTGCACCACACGGTGCAGCAGGCACTTCGATTAATACAGCAGAATATGCCCTTGCATTTGCTGCATCTTCCTCTGGACCACGGTTTTGCATCAAAGCCAGGTAGTAAGTTGCCAGGTGTAGGTCAAATATAAAGATATTACTATGCCAGAAGGAAAATACTATTAGTGTTGTATCTATACAAGGGACTATACTGGTTATATTCGCCTACATTAACCCCTCCCCCTGCAAAACAAACAAAACCCCCAACAACAATATACCCTTATTGCTACCAAATCACAAACACAGATCAAACATCCTCATTCGTGTTTCATTTTGCTCTTTGGATTGAGAATCCTTGCAAGCATGTCAGTTCTGGTGGTGGCTTTGTGATCTGGATCCTGCTTGGTAGGATCTATGCAGAGACCAACAACTCATTCTACACAGCCCACTATGCAGGCATCAGATGACTGTGGCTTTCAGTTACTACCTCTGGATTGAAGCCAGAAGCCTAGCGGTGAAAAGCTCTTTATACCATTACCAATCCCCCGAGCCACCCAGTCCTTCTCCATTGCATACAGGTTTTTAGTGTTGTGCCTTAAGATCTGTTCTGGTTCTGAGTAACGTTCTTTGTGATGGGAGTCTTGCCACTCCCCCTCTCATGAGGGGAAAAAAAAAACGAGGAGGGAGTGTGAAACCTATTTTCAAACTCTGTTATGATTATCTGATGCAGCTAGTACTCTTGGCTTCTCTAAGGGATAGACTTGAGTCCTGGGGAATATCTGTCGTAGGTGAAGAGTAGGCTCCAGCCTAGTCAGTGCTAAGATCTGTGCGCCTTCAGTCAGTACTGCTGCCTTTAGCTTGGTGGTTGCTCTTGCATAGGAGCACCCACAAACTGCCTCACAGAGACGGCTGCTAAGCTTTCCGGGATACCTGCAGGCTGACCGGGCCTAAGTGCACACACGGGTTGGTCTGGTCTTGAGTGTTGGCTCAGAACCATGCTTAATGGCAGCATAAATATACCCCTAGAGAGGGCAGAAGGTACAACCAGTGAGCCCCCAGAGCATCTGTTCTCAGCTGGTTTCCATCTAAACTCTGCACCTAAAGAGTTCGAGCCTAAATTATGCCATCTCTGCAGCTCCTGTCCTCCAGTTCAGCAGAGAAAAGTGACTCACCGTGACGTTATACCCGTGCAGATTTCTCTTCCAGTATCTTTTCTCTCAGACTCTTCAGAAAGCACATCACATAGAGCAGCTGCTTTTCCCCACAGAGAACTAGCTGCAGGAGACTTAACAGTAATACGTTGGTACCCAGCCTTCACGAAAGAGGGCTGTAAGCTGCTGATCCTGCAATAACACCTCTAAGGATTTAGAGTCTTTAATGTTGATTGCTGAATATTTCTGTTCCCCTCTGAACCATTCCAACAGTTGTTTCAAGCGAATGTATTCATTCCCTTCCTTTTAACCATTGGAGCTTCTTGCTTGGTCTGGGAGCAAGGAAGAGGGAATGAAAGGGTCTCTTCAAATTTGCTGTAGCTGCTCTCTTAAAAGAGAGCATTGACACAGATTCTGCAGCTCTCGCGTGTAGTAAGACTCCCAGAGGACTTGCACGCGCAGAAAGACTGCAGGATCCTTGTGGGCACTCCAGGAAGAGTGTGGCTATTCTCCTCCCCGCTGGATGAGAGTATCGTATCTATTCCTAGCATGGATCTATCAGGTGGCAGCATTCCCCTGCCAACATACCTTTGGTTTGGCTTACTTTGAAAGCTATGATGTTATATTATATGATGACATCATTATATTTATTTCAACTTTCAATGAAGATTCCTGGCAAATCTCCGAGCTGGAATATCTTCTTTTTAATGGATTGAAGATCCAGCCAACATGGTGCAGATTACATTTATATTACACAACCCAAGTAAGGTGAACTGCTAGGAATTTTTTTAACAGCTGTTGACATTACTAAATTAAGATTATTTCTCTATTAAAACTATGGAAGAGGAAAAACTTGTCCAGTATTTATACAAACACTACTGCTCTAATTTTTAGCTGTGGTTCTTTTTGTGATGACCCCATCACGCACTCATGCAATCTCAAGAATTTATCTTTGTCGTGGTATTTTGAAAAGGATAAAATGAATCAAATATATTTTTTCAGTTAAGTACGTGTGTGAGGACACAACACTTCAATGGTATGTGTAACAACATTTTCCTTTGGTTCTTTTTCTTCACACTATCTGGACTAATTCTGAATGAGCTTATTATGTTTGGACAACTTACTCCAGTCTACTTTTTTTATCCTTCTATCAACTGTGTTACTCTTAGCACTTTCAAATTAGCCTACAGCATCACAACTTTCGTTAAGTCACGTGCTTTTCCTGATAAACAGCAGTATAAAGCATTTAAGAACGCGACATAAGATACTGTTCTGCACTGGCAAAAATAATGTCTTGAACGCTAAATCCAATACCACCAAGGAACCCCCCTTGAACACTGAGCCTTAACTTTACTAGATTTTGAATAAACACATGGTGTGAGAGAAGGAATTATTCTGGATAAGGACTAACTACGCTGACAAAGAAGACGAAGTCCTGTACTCCTCATAAGGAACTGCAGCACATAGGTTAAAGGACTCAACCGAGGTTACGCAGTCTATGGCGGAGGTAGAATTGAATTTAAATTTCCAATATTACACTTTAAGACACTAAAATTGCAAAAGAAGAAACTGAAGAGTAACTAAAAGCAAACTTTCAACCTTTCCCTTCTTATTTCTTCCCCACAGTGGTCTCTGTGAGGTCTTATGATGCCACTACACAGATCAGCAAACAAAAATTGGCTGTGTTATGAATTGATTTCAATTTAAAAGAGCCATAATTCAATTTTGCTTTAAAAACATATTACAAAATCTAATATTAAAAAGATTTGCATAGAAACATTCATCAGAAAGATATTTTATTTGTTTGGCTTGAAACACTTCCACTACAAGCCAAACATTTCAACACTAGGGCAGGAGGACCAGAAAGTGAACCTGACCAGAAACAACAGTGAAAACTACTAGTTTATTTTTGCTTTACCAGCTGACAAAATGTAGTTATTTATTTAAAAAAAAATCACGGGCCTTGTGGATGGTGAAACCTGATTTTTTTAACCCCAAATATTCTTGTAAATTTATTAGTAACAAGGCATTACTAGTTGAGAAAGCATGTATGTACATGTGTCTTACTGATTACAATGACGATCAGATTAAAAATAAAACAGATACGGTGATAGGTATTTAGACTATATTAAAAACACACTTGTTTTACACTCACATAACACCCACAAATACACACACATCTCTGCATACATAAAAATTTAAAATCTTTAAGCAAACAGTCCGAGGTGGTTTCCATATGTCTCTGTTTGCCCCATTGCTCGGATCATGGACAGATAAATCACTGGGTGAGTCCCCTCGCTAAGTAGTGGGAATATTACTTTAGTAGTTTGCTAATGGGGCAAAGGACCTTGTATTGTAATCCAGTGACATTTTCAACCTTCGGAGAACTTTTGTTGACATTCCCGAGTCCCTGGCTGCCATCCCAGCATGAAATAGTTTCTGTTCACATAATTCTCGTGTTTACCAGTCATGAAAAACTCTTGCTTTTCGCTTTTTTTTTTTAAATAAACTTTTTTTTTTGCAAGTGAAACTCTGTCTAAAAAAATATTGGCCCCAGGCATAGAAGGTTTTGCATAAATTCATATGTGATGAATGGCTGATTTTAATGTTATTTGGGTATTTGTCAGAACCTAACAAATATACATGGTAATGGTGGTTCATAAACTTAAACATCTCAATATCCCCTTTCTTCTAGAAATAAATTACGTTTGTTTGCCCTGCCTGGAGTCCTAAGGTAGCCGACATTAGGAATATTTTAAATGTGATCATCCATCCAGCATGTCTTTCAGGCGCCACGAAGATTAAATGAAAGAATCATAAGATGAAGGTCTTTAACTTTTAATCCTTTTACAATGAACCCTTAGATAGACATGGGGGCAGGGTGCCTTCTATGTGAGTAATAATGCCTCTGTTCCTCTTCACTAGGTTAATGAATACCCTAAATGTCCCAAGATCTGACTTTTTTTTCCAAACTATTGAAATTAGAAGCAAAGAGACGGGTGGTAAAACGCACGGAGAGACGGAATGAATATGCATTCGGAGATACGCGAACTAAACGTTAGAGAAAGCAGGGGTTGTGTCAATCTGGGCTGTGTCAATGAAAGACCCACGAGTTTAAAATAATTAGCATAGATTCCCTCAGAGTTCGGGAAAAAAAAAGTTTTTTGATTCCAAGATAAATAAGGAAAAGGCTTTCTGCGCTGTCAGGGCGCCTTTGAAGAACACGTGGAGAGTTTGTTTTTGCAGTTGGTATCTATGAGATACTAACCGTCGGGTCTCCTGGCACGTAAAAGTCAAACGCTTCGTTAATTGCGACAGGTCCTTCCAGAGCCGCGGGACAGTTACGCGCCCCGCGGAGCACAGCGCGCCCCGCGGGCCGGGGACGTTCCCCACCGCTGGCGCCCC
>NW_008824772.1:3005873-3008010 GCF_000699105.1 Pygoscelis adeliae
GATCCCCGGGGCACTCCCGTCGCGTAGGTGCCAAAGATTCCCTCCTAGCAGAGTCCCGAGCAGGTTCCCACCGCCCCCTGCCACCACGAAACGTCCTGCTGAGCGCGGAGAACGGGGAGGGGAGAGAAGAAAGCCCCCCCCCGAAGGTGGCCAAACCAAAAAGCAAACAGAATCCAAACGGCTCGTGTTTTAGTGGTTGACTTTAATTCTGCACTGCACTTTTACTACAAGGATATAAAGAATAAATAGCAGATACTCTTCATTTACATAGGATTAAGTCATTCAAACTGTTCTCTCTATTTACAATAACATTGTGCTCTAGGCGTTTATCCTTTTTTATTTTAAATCTAAAGTCCGTAAGGAAAAGAAAAAAACCCACACACACGCTTTCCGAATAATGGAAAATAGCTTTAAAACGTTTTCTTATCAAAAAGTTTGGTTTGTATTTTTTAATCCTTTTATTAAAAAAAAAAAACAAAAACCAAAAACCAACAAAACCCCTACTTCGCCAAAGCGAAGCAACTTCTCTCTGGAATATAAATACCAAAAAAAAAAAAAAAGATACATTAGCAACGATCAGAGTAATAGTCTTAAAAATACAGTAGACGCTGATTATTTCACGTATAATACTGACCTTTTAATAGTATATTAAAACGGTGCCATATATACACACAATATACATTCTCCTACACGTTACAGTGCATTACAACGTTAACCAGAAAGCAAATGTCTTTTATTTTTGTTGCAGCAAAGGTCCACGTGAGTCCGCTGGAGAAGGGGCGAGAAAAGGTAAGTGCAAGCCCTAGCAGGAGCACTTGCACTCCGAAATGATGGGGTACTGGATGGGTATCCATGTGCACCTCTGCCCTCCCCGACGCTGGCACCTCCACCTCAGGATCGTTAAATGCACGGACTTGGCAGGTTTGCAAACCATGCCTTCTGGGACTGAACAAGACCTTTTACTGTAGCAGCTGCCCACTTTGACATACCGGGGCCAAAAGCGGCTGCCGAGATCGTTCCACGTGTATAGGACCGGGCAGAAGGTCTGGGACCAGAGCCACATCTGCAGCTTCCTGCGCAGCTTCTTGCTCAGCCTGTGCTTCTTGCCCGGCTGCAGCCCGTCGTAAAACTCCAGCCCTTTGATTTCGCTGGGCATCGCTCCCGAGGGTCTCTGCCTGAGCAGCAAGTCCAGCTCAGCTAGATCGTCCACTCCGAGCCGGTCCTCGGGCAAGGAAATAGCCATAAAGTTAGGGTCGAAGTGTCCGCCCATGAGGTTCCTTAGCAAGGTCTCGTTAAGATCCTTCTCCTTGGGGTCAAAGATAGGGTCCGGGTGCTCGATTAGATCCACCAAGGGCAGGTTGTCGCTGGGAGCCGGTCGGATGTGCAGATAGTGCTGGCAGGCGCCTTGCTCTAGCCGGAGACCCAGCAGAACCACCAAGGCGTATATAGTCACAAGGCACTGGGAATGATCCATCCTTGGGAGACCGGTGGGGGGGGGAGAGGGGGGCTGGGTTCACCAAACAGCAGGGGAAAAAGGTGCAAGCAAATACATCAGAAAACTTGTACGGGGATATCCAAAATAGCTTGTCTTTAAGGGGGATCACCTCCGCTCCCCGCACCACCAGCAAAGACAGCCCCCTAAGAAGCCCGGAGAACAAGCCCCCTGCAAACACTCTCTCTTGCAGGCTTCTCTATAAAATTTCTCCTGGTGGAGCCGCTCCAAAATTCTGCTGCTGCTGCTGCTGCTTCTTTTCACCCTCCCCAGGAAAGGGAGATGCCCCTTTTTGTTGCAAATTCTGCTTGCTGCTGCTGCTCCTCGTTGTCTGCCCGTGCGTGTGGAAGAAGTTGCTGCCGATTCTTCTTCCCGCTCCTCTCCGCCGTTTGCAAAGCAGCCTCCTCAGCAGCAACAGCAGCCACGCACGTTGGCACCAGTTTGTCTGCTTTGCAAGGACCCAAAGCCTTTAAATTTCCTGCACTTTCAGCTTCATCTCCATGGAAACCACAGACTCTCTCCTAACCCACCCCACCCCCCTTAAAAAAAAAACCACACACACAACACAACCCCCACTCCCACAAAAGTCCAGGAGAGCGCGGCTTCCCCCTTCCCACCCAGCAGACACCCTCTGGTGGGGAAGGC
>NW_008824772.1:3008708-3017235 GCF_000699105.1 Pygoscelis adeliae
CGGGGAGAGCGAGAGGCGGCGGAAAGCCAGCGCGTCCGTCGCATTTTTAGGGGATCGGAGAAGCCCCTGGAATAAACTTCCCGTGCCGCCCTGGTGAACGCGGGCAGAAACACCGGCGTGCAAAACCTCTGCGGAATATCACGGGGTGGGAGGCGGAGGTTCCCGCGGACAGTGCTCAGACCTCAGAGGCTACCGCCGAGGGAGACCCTCCGTACGGAGCCTGGGATCCCCCGAGAGGAGCGCGGTGGGGCACGGCTCCGCGGCGGTCCTCTGAGCACGCACTTCGCGTTTTCCTAGGGAGTTCTGCAAGACTTCTCCATCAGAAACACAATTTCCAGTTATGCCCCCAATCCGTACAGAAAAGACGGAAAGTCTACCTCAATAGCAAACACATAAGACGATTTAAAAAATTGATAGTAAGTGCTACTTCCATTGCAGAACGGCTGTCCCACAAAGAGCACTCGCGAGGCACGGCAGGCGGCACGCTGTAAGGGGAGGTGAACAGTCTACTAAGGTTTGAGCAAAATTTCCTGAAGTGCTTGAATCCCATTCCTGCAGGCTATTTAGGCACTTAGGAGCCTAAGTTTAATGGGACTGAAGCTTAGTCACTTCACCTATATTATTTATGCATTTGTTTAAATGTTAACCTTCAAATTCAGCTTCATTATGAAAGTAATATAGATCATATTACCCATGCTGAGCATTTTTTCTAAAAATTAACTATTTTTTCAACGATTTTCACTCCCTAAGTTAAATTTAAAACAACTCTTACTTTGCTTTATTCCTGAGCATGTAGGGCATTTTATAAATAATACATAACTGAAATAAATGACATGAAAACGATAGAAAACTGAACCCAGCTCTACACTGTAAAAGGAGCCTCACAGTGACACTTGCTACTACGATGTCAGTCAAGGATCTGCTGCAGTTTTATTAGATATTTTTTCACCTGGAAGTTTACGTCTCTACCTTAATCTAGAACCCGATAAACTTCCATTGCTGAAACTTGGCGTACAAGTTGTCCCTGGAAATAAGTGAGAAGCCACACCTCTTATCTTTCAAAATAGAATCCCCCCAAATTCAAGAGTAGAAACTCAATCAGGAACTGAAGACAGACATTCTGCTGAATTCAGGACTTAACTGGATACGACTTTGATGCTGAACTGAATATGAGCAGGACGTGGAGGTGCTAAGGTCTGCACAGAGCCCGCGAGTGAGCTCAGACACAAGCTGCTTCTGGCTCAGGTTCTCACTGAGGTCTTGGCCTGTTCACGCCATGGTTCCACTCCTGCCTCCTGAGATTTAGCCTGGAGAAGCTGCTCCTCTGTCACTGGGCTGAGCTGGAGAGGGTCTGTTCACCCCTCCTTTATTCCCACACACACCATTTTTTTGCCCACCCTGCAGGACAAAATGTTTCTTGACACACAGGAGCATAAGCCCGCACTCAAAGCTCATCGGCTGATCCACTGCTTCTGGGAAGGATTGATGTGACTGGTTTCAGGAGAGAGCAGTTGTGAGGATGGCCAACGCATCCTAGCAAGGTGTTAATGGCTTTTCTGGGGTGCCTGTCTGTCTCTTTCTCTCTCTTTCCTCACTATCTTTCTACCTCAGCCAATAAGTCACCTGTAATTCACTGCAAATATTTTTGAATTCGCTTTTAAACAACCTTGTTTAAACACAAAGGCACAAATAACAATACTAGGTTAAAATAATAGTGTTTCGAACAGAAAGCAAAAATTCAGAAGTTACACCTAATGTCTTATATTTCTTCTTTCATAATAAACGCAGTTTTACTCAGCTGGTATTTGAAAACAATTCTTTAACTACCAGTCTCTTAAGTCTAAAAATAAAGCCTATAAGGCCTATGTCCTGTGTATTTCTCGCCAGGTTTGTGTTTAAGATTCTGCCTTCAAAACTGTGATCCTAAGGAAGCACTCGAAGACCTTTCTCTCCTGAACCGAGTTACCTGTAGGAGGAAATGTTTTCTGTAAATGAGGCTAGTTCAGATGGACTGACTGCCTCTTTAAGGTACAGAGATTTGTTCTGAGCGGAGCAGGCTGGAGCTCGGTAATTCCTCAAGCATGGGTGTCTGCCTGGGGTGCACCAGGCCCCTGGCAAGGCTGTGAAAGCTCGAGGGATGCAGAAGTGACAGAAGTCACTTGTGGCCCAAGAATTTCTGGGTGGAATGGCTGACAGCAGGACTGGGGAAGAGCTGCCAGTAACAGCTCTGCCAGAAGCCTCTGGGTCAGAGGGAAAAGAGATTTGGATTCCCATCAAACTGGTTTATTTCAGGGTTTGCTGAAAACAGCAGTAAATGAAACCTGGAGGTAAAGGGCCTGATCCAGGCTCTGTGTATGATGCCAGCCCCTTCTGGGATAGGGAGAGAGGCCAGCAGCTCATAGAGGCCTTAGCTGGTCACTCTACTGGCAATGGTGCATGAAGCAGAGGAGAAAACAAGTCCCTTTGCCTCAGCTTTATTGGTTCTGGAGTGCTGTCGGTAGTAAAAATGTGTTTTTTCAGTAGACAAAGCAAATACAACCTTCAAGGCACACAGGAAGCCAAATGTGGGCAAGAGAAAGATGCCACTTCTGCAGGGTCACATCCCTGATGAGGAGAGAAGAGGTATGCAGCCTGCACTGCTCTGCTTAGGACTCCGGAGGCACAGCTCTGAAAACGCATTATGTAAGGATCTGATTTCAGTCCATAACAGCAAGGATGCACAGAAAGAATTTAGAATAGATTTGTTTCCCATTAAATCTACTAACAGAAAAAGGCCTGACCTACTTCACCCAACCCAGTGCTCAGGGACATCCCACTGAATTCAGCCCACGGTGTCCAATCGGTCTGGCCTATGAGCAATGGTCTCAAGCTCGATGCACGCACCACTCTCAAACACGGAGGGACTCCCACAGAAAGTAATAAACCGCTACAAAACTGGGATGAGGAAGAACTATGCCAGGTGTGCTCGAAAGAGCCGTGCCTTCCTTAGGAGTGGAGGCTTCCTCACAACTATTCTTGTTTCCCTTACACTTGAAGATTATTTAAATCATGGTCTCATTCATGATCTCATTGCCTTTCACTTCTTATTTTTAAAAATCCATTGGCATGAAACAATGTTTGTTAAAGAAAGGAAAACCAACAGCATAACCAAATGAGTTCTCTGCCCAGCTCTCATGCAAATTTCTCACATGGCTTTGGGCAATAAATGTCATAGCTTTGTGCTTTCCTTATTTGTAGAGCAGGAATTGCCTCTTTCACGGAGATGTTGGAGAGTTTGATTAGATGCTACCAGTAAATCTGCATCAATGCAGAGGGAAGAGTCCAGTGTTTTACTAAAATCATAGAGGAAACCTGTGATTGATAGAGCAGGCAACTGAATTAAAATAACTTAAATTTTAGTCCTAGGTCCTCGTGAGCTGCTAGACCAGCTCCCTCTTCCTTGGTCACACCCCTATAAATTTTGTAAGAAACTCCTTATGGATTAATTTTCTACCCTTTTTAAAATTGTGAATCCCTAAAGAATTCTAAAGGAGATGCACAGCTTTCAGACGTTTTACATAGTTCACCTATGCCATATGACAATCTACCCAGTCTACATTATTAGCTATCAAAGGTCATGTATGACATCACCCAGGAACCCATGCACCACAGGTAGAAAATAACTATTCTACTGCTTCAAGCTACATTCTTCAGTCTGGAAAGAGTCAGGGAGATCTTACTGGACCTTTGAGATGTGGCGCTGCGTTTCAAGGTACCTCATCCATTTCCCTGCCCCTTTCCTGATTCACAGAAAGGGCCACAGAATAAGGGCTGTGTTAACGGACTACACAATGTGAGCAGGTGATCAGCTGCTCTGAAGGAAAACAGTTATGAATCACATACTTTGGAAGGTAAACATTTTTTGAGAGAGCAAAGTTCTACCTTGAAATCCCAACAGAATGGAGACAGGGAAGGATACGTTTGGCCAAGAACCTGTATCTGCAGTGATAAATGATGTATAAATAATGTATTTTGAAACTAAGCTCTGGGATGAATGTTTTACAGTGGAGTAAATCCTAAGATGACTGATGCATTAAAGCAATGAAAAAGGCAAAAAAAAAAAGAGACCCCCCAAATAAAACAAGTAAGTTATTTCTTAGTCTTTAAGTATAGCTAAACGTAAAGAGATGTATCCATTGCCTTAAAAAAAAAAGGAAAAGAAAAAAAAGAGAAGGCTGTAAAAGAAGAGAATAAAATCTTGCAAGGTCCTTAAAGAATTGCTCTATTTTTCTCATTTCATGTCATTCTTGCTCCTAAAACACTGTGCCTCCTTGATTCTCAGCCCGCTCTCCTCTCGCTCCTGCATTTTTCCTAAGGTATAGACTTTTGTCTTTAGAACAGAGCTTGTGCATTCATCTGCTGATAAACTGTTTATCTTAGCTTTTATGAGGGCGCCTTGCTGCAAGCCAGCCAGAGACAGGATCCTGGGTGTTTGTCTTTTTTTTTAAAAGAGGGTCCGGGAAGTGACGGGTATTTATACCTCCCCTTGGCTCTATATATCATGGGAGGTGGAACTCCACTGTCTCTGTTTCTCGCTTTTTCTCTCCGCAGTGTCTTCTGCCGTAAATCTGAATCTCTCAGAACAGAGTTTACTTGGCTGCAACCCCACTTGGAGGAATTAAAGTTTTATTTATTTATTTATTTATTCACGCAAAAGGTTTGCAACAGAGGAAACCCAAAGTTCTTCTAAATCCTCCCCCTCCTCTACCCCACCTAACCATCCTACTTTTTGTGCCAAATACTAACATCTCCGCAGTCAAGAGAAGAGACCAGAGCCGGTTGAGTGTCTCACAGTTTGCAGACCAATTCATTATGGAGAGAGAGGCCAGTGGGTGAATTGGCAAAGATGAAACAGGAACCAAAGCATTTTTTATGTTAAAAAATGACACTTACATTTGCAAGCAATGGCTCCTGACAGGGATTTGAATTTCCACACAGGCAATGTTGTTTATCCAAACAAACGCCCTGTAGCAGCATATATTACATATATACACACATGACAAGTAGGAATGTATTTATCCTTTTTTTGCCAGCCTGCTTATTAAGATAAACATCTATTGAGATAAACCAAGTTTTTATTATTCCGTTTTTATAAAACACTAAAGACAACTGAGTGACAGAGATTCAATGAAGCGAAAAATACAGCAACCCCCTAATCAAGCCCTGTGTGCATGTGAGTGATTCATTGATGCCAGCTACTGAATAACCCTGATACATAACATTTCCCACCTCTGATATTTAAAAAGACCTCCTCGCCCTTTTAGCACCAATGGAGCCCTTCAAATGTTTTATTGCTAATTGTCTAAGGCTACGTGATGAATGGCTGCTTGACTGAAAATGACAACCCCTCTTCTCTCAACTACTTCATTTTCCTGGCTCCAGTGGGGGTGAAGAGGAAAAAATAAATCCGATTACATCATATTTAGCCTGTTGGTTATGAATGAAGGAAAACTAAACTTATTTTAAAAGTACCTCTATCAACTAAGTCCTGAGCCCCCAGGTCCCCTGCACTCAGTAAATGTTGCCTCAGATGCTGGGGCAAAATATTTCAAGAGACTCACGGGTTTTGTGGAAGCACAAAATCCCAAAGGCAGGGTCTAATCCTGACCAGAAAGCCAGGGGGAGCAGGATCACAAATATATCTAACTCAGAAACCCCGGACCAAATCTACAATGGCTGCACTTCGTGCTCACATGAAGTATTTTGACTACAGGGTAATAAAAGAGCAGAATTTAGCTCCATATATAAAACAACTCCCGACTGTAGTTTTGCCTCAAGAATAAATGCAGCAGAGGAAGGTCCCACAAATTGGGAACCGCTGCTTTATTAGACATTCTTTAAATTTGCTCTGTCTAGAAAATCTGCAAGGATGAAGGAGTTTTTAATAACTAGAAAAAGATTAAACTGCGTGTCTTTCCCCAGCATTTTGTATTTATCACTTCTTTCCTGCTTCTTACGCTTTATCCCTTTAGAGAATCTGATCTCTTCAAAAAGAAGTAGATCACAATGATCAGCCAGAGTTGTGTGCATAACATTATCTTCGCAGCCGCTACAAAATGTCACGAAATACGAACTCACAGCGACTGGGTTGGCTGTGAAAAGCTGTATGTTCAATAGGATACTTTTCAAAGAAACTTGTACTACCTTTAGTGGCAAATGGAATGATTTCCACTTTCTCTCACAAATGATGAAACAGACACACACATGGGGGCGTGGGATTAATTCAGATACAGAAACAGACACAAAGGAGACTGATTCCAAACCTGCTCATGTTCAGTATGAATCTCTGGGATGTGCTTCTTTGGCCTGGGAGTTTCAAGTCTTTGCCTGTGAAGGCAAAGGGACCCAGGCGAGTAAAATAATGAATCTAGGCTTCCCAGACACAGATCTGACATTTGCTCTCTCCCTCTGACTCAGGCTTTGACTGGGTTCAGGGATTAATTAGGCCATGCAAACGAGTTAGGTTCTCTCTTCTGGCAACCTGGTCACGTAGGGAACCCCCACCCCTCCCCTTCCCCACACTCTCCTTCCCCATAATGAAGCATGACTGTAGTAAAACAAGTCTTTTGATGGTGCCTCTTCTCATCACTTTCAAGACAAACAATGTCTCAGAAGCCCCCCAGCTGCTTTTATTTTTCTTATATCTACAGTTACATCTTGGGTGTGTTTACTCATCCTCATTAAATATGTTGTTCCCCCCCTCCCCCTTTTTTAATATCCTTCCTTTATTGCAGTTTACACAACACATCAATTACAGGATAGAGTTAAAAGCTTTTAGAGCCATTCTTGGGTATAGAGCAACATCCCACACCACCACCGTCTCTGAAAAAGAACTGACACAGGGTATAGTAGGGTATAGTAGGGATCGAGACAAACAGCCCCACAGCAAACATCTCCACAGCAAAGAAAGAAGTGGTCACAGATTACTACTTTGCTCACAGCAAAGCATCGCTTATGTATAGTCAACTTCCTTCTACAAGCCTGAGTAAGGACTTCGTTTTTTTTTTCATTAAAAAATATTAACAAGCGACTATTATCCTCCTCCTTTTAATATAGATACTTGGAAAGTCTAAGACGGCACAGTAAGAAGAAACAGCCCATCACAGGACTAACAATGAGCTAGACTTTCCCGCATACACCTTGGTCTTAGGATCATTTTCTTTGAAGCAAGATTGAAATAATGACACTTTAACTGACTATCCTTGCTGTTTCGCATGCCTTCTGAAGCCGCATCACCTTTTACGGTACTTGTTTTCATAATAAACACATCCGCAGTTCAAGAAGATGCCAGACACAATGGCATGTATTTTAACTACTATCTGGATTTGTTCTCTCTCTATACGTGTGTCTGTGCAAGTGTGTGTATATGCATGCATGTGCAGTTGTTCCCATGGAGGAACAGGCTTTCCATTACTCCCATTCTTGATAGGATAATGTGTCTTTGGAACACTATTCTGTTTTTGTTTACAAAAAGATCAAAACCAAACAAAAAAGAGAATTGCCCTGACCACTGTGGAAGTTTCACAAGAGTTCTCCATACTTTGAACACGAAGGTTAACTTTTGTAAGCAAACGGAGCACTTCAACTCAAATATTAGGTATTGAAACAGACTTGGACAAGGGATTCAAAGAAGAGACATGCCTTTGTAACAGAAAAAGAAGCAAAAGGAACACTGCTCATTTAAAGCGTCTCATAGCAGAGATGGCTTTTTATGCCCCTTTCACTTAAGATCTCCCAACTTTTCTCATCAGAAAAGAAGGTAGGAATAACCTTGCTCTGCAGACCCTAACCTAAATCACTCTCTCCAGGGGGACAATTGAGCTCCAGATATCAGAGTCTCCCTGTCATCATTCTGTGTTAGATCTCTTCAATAAATAAATAAGCAGCCTTCCCCCACCAGCCTAAGAGGGCCCTTGTGTGCCTAGGCTTAGGTCTTGCCCAGTGGCTTACTGCTGCAGGACCTGAAGGGAGCAGGGCGGGGGGCGAGGTGGGGGCAATCGCCCTCCAACACTGGGAACCATTTGTAAATTACCCTAAGCTTCCCTTAGTCATTATTCCATTAACTGCCTCTTGGTAGATCTGTCAGTAACTAAGCTGGGACTTATTTGTAGAGAATCAGAGGCTATTTGCTGTACTAAGTGAGCCATGAGAGCGAAAGGGTTTGGGATTTATTTGTAATTACAGTCGGGATTTTTTTCTTCTCCTTCTTGCCTGGACCCCACTGGTACTTTCATTCACATTCCCTAAGCTGACGCTGGCGCCAGGATCACAGGCTGGCCCTGTGTTTATGTCATTGAGACTAGGACAATATTTCAGTGTGGAGCCAGACCGCAGGGATCCACTCTATAAAACCCTCACTAAAAATAGACAGCCGCCCTGCCCCCAGGCCCGCGGACCGCCGGCACCCTGCATAGAGCTCAGCCCTCGGCTGGGCCGAACCCAGCCCTCCCGGCTGGGGCCGCCCGCCCCCCCCGCCCCCCGGGCCCCG
>NW_008824772.1:3017293-3025627 GCF_000699105.1 Pygoscelis adeliae
GCCGGCCCCGGCCGGCCCCGCCAGCCCCCGGGGCTCTGCCAGCCCCCGGCCCATCCTGCGCTTCCCCCCAGCGAGGGTCCCCATGAGCCGCCCCTGGAGCTGGCAGAGCCATTCAGGCTACAGCTGGCAGCAGCATCCTGAGGGCTCCTCTCCTCCCTGACTGCTCCTTGCGGGTGGATGTGGCACCTTGAGGTGCCCAGCCTCCCCCTGCTCCCGCCTGGGTGGGAGCATGCCCCGAGCCCTGTTCTGCAGCAATCTCTGACCAGCCCTGCAAAAGCGCTGCTCAGGCTGCAGTGGGGTATCCTAAAACCCCACTGGCTTGCTGGGTTATCGCAGCTGTAACTGGGAGAGTAAGAGATACCTGCAAATATCAGTGCTTGGGACTCCTCCTTTCCCTCTGTAGCTTGTAAAGGCGTTCAGAGAGACCCCAGCAGGACAAAACTGGGTCAAAGACTTCACCCCTGTCTGATAAATCTTTCCCGCAGCAAATTAAAAAAAGAGCTGAACATTTCCATCTCATAGCTGTCAATTTTATTCAAAAGCATGAACCGGGGCAAATCATTCAGCCTTTTCAATGCCAGTGGTGCGTGATCCCTCAGCTTGGGAGGATAAATGTAACTAGCAGAGTGTTTATTGATTAGTTCAACAGCTATATAGATAAGATATGAGGCGCTTAATGCACAGATTTTCAAGGTAAGAGCCTGATCCTGCAGCTTAGATCCTGACATTGGAAAGGGCTTCATTCAAGACACCTGTGAAGTGACAGAAAAAGCTCACATGGATTTTAATGGGCAACAGAGCCTTCCAAAAGACAGCAACAAAGAGCAATTGAGCCTCTTGATTCCCTTAGATCCCTGTTTGTTTAGCTGCTGAAAAAGCATACCCAAAGGCAGCAGATGTGAGTGTGTGTGCTCACACACACAGGTATCCCGAAAAGGGATGCTGCCACTGAGTGCCAACGAATGCCCATCTCCAGGAGGAACAAACCCCTGAGAAGTGCTTCCATCCACCTGGCACTGAAGCACTGTCCTGGCATAGGTCGTGTTTATTGAGTCAGTAGGAACCGGACCCAAGTGTGAAAGTTTGCTCAAACCAGTGGCAAAACTACGGTGTGTGCAGGGGGAAGAGTCAGATGCTGAGCTGTGATACAGAACAGCTGGAAGGGAACACCAGGGTTCAGTTAGCTAGAGGACACCGTCTCACTCCCTCACCCGAGGACCAGGCCAGCCTGACTGTTCTCCAGCTGGGCCGCACGGCTCATTCCTGATGCAGGTGCAGGCAGTCACCACCTGAGCAGAGATGGTTGCAGGAATCTATGACAGCACTGAAAACTGAACTCAGAGCTCGGAAATCCCAGATAGTGCTTTAAAAGCCTGCTGTGCCACACAAAGTGCTGCTTATAATGAAACTTGACTTTGATTTGATTGGCTCAAACTACATCATTCACTGGGCACTGGGCAAAGAAGCCATTTTGTACGAGGAGATAAGACTATTGTATCATGGACTAAGAACGTAGGAAAATAATGGCTCCTTGTTGAAAGGCTGCTTTGAAAATTTTCAAAACATCAAGAACACGTATACAGTAGTAGAGAAGGGCAGCTCTGGTTTCGTAAGAGATTTATCAGAGACTTTGGGAAGAGTATCCAACAGATTTCATACAAACTGGTGCACGTTTTCTGCACCATGCTATGTGTACTGAGCGCTTCCTCAGTGATTATCCTGTGGAGTTCAGCTTCTTCTGTCAGTTGTTCACTTTGCTTTTTCAGCTAAATGTATCAGGTGAACGTTAGCGCAGTGTAACCAGGATCCCTTTGCAGTAGGCATTGTGCATGTGTTGAATGGCAGTTCAGGGTCTGAGTTCTGGATCATCTCGATAGATTACACTGATGAAAGGTGGGAAGATAGAAGCTCACAAAGTACAGAACTGGCTTGCCCAAGGTCACAAAACAGCAAAACTGAGAAGAGGGTTCCACTTTCCCTGCTTAGGACCGGTTCCTATCTTTTATAAGAGTAGCATGTTGGCAGGGATAGGCCACAGGGCCTCATGGATTTCATAGCATCTTCTGATTTCATTAGAGTGGAAGTTAGTCATCAATTAGAAAGGGAGATCCAAATCACAGCTGCATGAAAGGCAATGACAAAACTCCACAGCGCTGCTAACAGGCCTTATCAACTGGCAATGAACATGACAGAATAAGAACTGTAGCTACAGGGAACAGTTGTGCAGTATGTGAAATACCGGTCACTCTCTGCACAACTTCTCAAAGTAATCCTCGCAGCAAGGAAATACTACATAGACAAAATTTAGTTTAGAAGCAGCCTTATAAATTTAACATAATTGTTCCTTTTGTAGGGCTTCTCACTATTCTATCTGAATAGTCACTGTTTTCCAAAAGCGTGATACATAAAGGAATAAAGCTGGAGGGCCTTCGTGTGGAGGAAACACATTTTTGACAATGAACCACGTTCTATCATGTGCCATTACTGTCTGAGAAACAGCCCCGAATTGTTCCCACACTTCATGCTACAG
The DNA here is from genome assembly GCF_000699105.1 of Pygoscelis adeliae. Classification (NCBI taxonomy): domain Eukaryota; kingdom Metazoa; phylum Chordata; class Aves; order Sphenisciformes; family Spheniscidae; genus Pygoscelis; species Pygoscelis adeliae. Next base: position 3,019,824 of record NW_008824772.1, read on the forward strand.
CTTTTCACTACTTGAGCAAATGCCATTTGTTCCCTATGTATTTCTTTCTATAGTCAGTGTGCAGACTTTCTTTTTCATCTTGGAGCTCGCTGATCGTGCACCTGACAACGGATATGCAATGAAAGGAGACTGTTGCAGAAATAGGACTCTCTGATTCGTTACAGTAATTAGATGCTAAGTAGTGAATGAAGCAGAAGATTGCAAGAAGATAAAGGCAACACTTGCAGGAACTGAATATCATCACAGAAAAATCAATCCTCTCCCTGTGTTCTGCCAAAGAATCCCACTGCAGTAGCATATAAGCAACTGAAAACTTTTCACAGGTGGCCACTTAACGTATACGTCTCATTTTCGACAATGCTTAAGCTATGCAGCCTCAGTTGGGACTCCATTCATAGCAGGGCATGCATTCACAACAGCTGCAATTCAAGCCAACTGGAACTGTGCTTTGAACATATGAAGTCCTGATATGAAATATCAGCTCTTAGGTGGCTTGAATAAGCACACCCACAATTAGGGGACACTCGATAATTTTGACTGTAGACCATCTATGTCTTAGTTCTCCAGCCATAAAATGACATCACACCCATGATGATACTAGGAAGATAAAAAAATATATCCTTTCAAAGATTATTATTTATATTATCATAGTACCTAAAAGCTTGGACATGGACCAACCATGTTTGGTATTGTACAAATGCATAAGAAAAAGGCATCCCTGCTCCCACAAAAGTTTATAGCATAAGTTAAAACATGAGGTGACAGATGATATGACAGAAGAAAGACAATGACACAGTACTGTCCGCTGGTGTGCTTCAGCACACCTGTGCTTCAGCACCTACGCTCAATTCTTTTTTTCAGAAGAAACAGAAAAAAAGGCTTTTAAAAGAAGGCTTAAAAAACTTCAGATACTGCGGTAAGACCCAGAAAAAAAATTCTGTACAGCCTATGCACTAGGCTATACAGCCTGGGCTCCATACATTTTGATGAACGCAGACTCTTTCAAAAAGTCAGTGCTGTGAACTGCCAGTGAATCTAAAAGTTTTAAATAATGCTGAGTGCTGCAGAGGTTGCCTTCACACAGAAATGATCACATATTAAGAGGTAAAAAACCTGTCTACATATACTATAGAAAGACATGGCGATTTGAGTTTTCCATATAAACCAAAACAAAGTCTTTATTATAGGTTTTTTTTATTGCTACCTGACCAACCCAGTCAGATGTTAGAGCCCACTATCTCTCAGGCCCTGAGAATACATACTATAGGGATTGCTTCCACACAAGTACCTTATTATGGCTTTCCCAGCTAATTTGAAAGGTAATAATTTATGTTAATTTTAAAAGAAAAGTTGTTCTGAATCTGCAGATCTCTGCATTCTCTTCAAGTGAACAAGCAGACCCGAGAATTTAGCAATCAGCTGGATTTTATACATATTTTCAAAGTATTGCAGTATCTGTTGTGGGAGCAATCTGCGGACTCCCTTGAAAAAGTTCATGGAAATGTATTCTTTCAAATCATTTCCAGCCTTTCTCCCTACCGTCTACCATTTCAGGACAGGAGTACATATACAGTTCTCTCTTTTCGTTGGCACCTGGACAACTCTTCTACTGTCACTGCCCTGTAGTCCTCAGCTGGCGTAAGAATTCCAAAATAAATGAGCGTGTTGTAATCAGGAGAAAAATATTGTGTCCTTGTGGTGTTGATGTTTTTGCAGCTCAGCTTCTCAATGGCCACCACAAGTTGAGCTGCATATTTCTTTACAAAAATATGCTTGCACTGGTAACTTGGCAGGCCACTCATTGAATAGACATTTAGCTACTTAACTGCTTACTGTTGCCAACAAAGTTCAGTTGATGAACTTGAAATAGGGGAGAAGAGGCACCTTTACAAACAGTACACGGTTAGCAAGCAGGCGAGCGGTCTTTATGGCAAGCAGACCTTTACTGCGGATCTGCTGGTCAAGAGGCTTTTATGAGTTTCTGTGAAACCCAAAAGCTAATAGTAAGAGCAACGTATTATAGCAGAATGTCTTTAAAGAGACAAAGATACTGACTAAATATCTTCTAAGTTTTAGGATGTTTCAAGAAATCACATAAGCGAGTTTAGCCTCAGCAGATAATTTATAAACCTGCCTACAGGCAACTAAGGAAGAGCACAAGCCAATACTCAAAACCAGCACGGAAGTACTTAAAGGTGTGTTGCTGTGTACAGTCCCACAGCCTGAGGGAACGTATTACCCAGAGAACTAAAAGGGCAAGGATGGGATTTTTAAAGCGCTCGCTGTCGGCTTAGCTCTGCCAACTTTCACTCCTGCCAAAACGCATCTAAAAAGGCAGGTCTTGTGTTCATCTCCCAGAACCAACACTCTTCTTGGGGCCATTCAGCTTCCAGTATCCCTCACTTCTTTCAAAAGGTGAAGTTCTGTCTGAACTTCATTTCCAGTAAAACTGTATGCACAAAGTCCCAATTTATTTATTCGGTAGCCTCAGTGCTCCTACAAGTGTTTTTGCTTGCCCTCCATCAATTCACACCAAAACAATCTTCAAAGTATGCTAATTTGCACTTTCAACCCGTGCCTTCTTGCCAGCCTAGAGGGTACAGGGTAGAGCCAGAGCCAGGTGCTCAGACGGGAAGATTTAAGTCAAGATCACTCACACTGCCAATAGTTTTCCAATGTCCTTTCCAAAGGTCTCAGTGGAATGACAAGTTCTCTGGCCGTAGATTGGGATGGAGTCAGCACCAAGAGCTGAAGGAGATGCTCCCACACCAGGGCGGGCACTGCACAGACGGCAAGGTCACGGGCTGTGCAATACTCACTTCTGCCTGACAACAACCCGACCGATCAGACTACCTACTCGTTCCCCAAACTGGTTAAGCAGCCCAGAGGTATTAGTGCACTACTGCTCAGGGCTCTTTGCATTCTCCAGCAGGGCTCAGCGGATTAGGACAGGGACAGAAAGACCATAGAGGAATAGGTACAGCCCAACTGCACCATTTTTTCCAAAGCTGTTGATTTTTATTACAAAAGGGCAGTGACTGTGTGTTATGAAAGTCCACAAAATATGAAGCTAATAATAAACTGCTGAGCACAACGTGGAGTCTAAAACTATGCTTCATTTCAGTGGCTGCTAACATGCAGGCTATTTAGCCTGGTTAACAAAGTAGACCAAAATAATTCCTGCATGAATTAAAGCATGGGACACATTAACTGTTACGCCAGCAGGACTAGCTAAATTATGCTGGAAATACGTACACCAAATGTACATGGTGAAGATATAAGGGAATGGGTACAATTGGTTCTTTTTCCACAAATTTCACATTAAAAAGGGGAATTGCTATCTTGTGCCATCCAGTATGAAAAAGTATTCAACAGATATTTTTTAATTTAAAGAATGCCCCAATACAAGAGACATTTTCCAGAGGGAAAGTTCAATCCATTCTTCAGTTTTTCTTATAACTTTGCACATAGCCTTAAAAAAAACCCCAAACAGACCTTGGGCACACAAATTGGGCTGAAGTGTGACCACCTGAATTGATTTTTCTTTTAATGACTTCATCTTTATTAATTTCTCCCAACTTTCACAGAAATTATGTGTGTGCATGAATAATGCATGCATAGGGCCAAATACAAACTATTTTGAGAGCACAGCATCTCCTAAAATTTTTCATGGGAATGCACGCTGTGGTATAAGTATCTCATGGCATATGTATTAAATATACTTTTAGAGTTCATCGTAAGTACATTTTTTGCTTTTCCTTACTTAACAAAAGGTATTGGGAGGCAAATAATTTCTTTTTTTTTTCACATCCAATAAGAAATGTGAATTTAGAGAGGCAGTTCAGTGCAAAGGGCAAGTCAATCTTCAGTAAGTTTCTCCAAAAGTTAATTGTACTCCCTATTTCTGCTCAAAACTGCTTCAGTACCCAGACACTGGGTCTCACAACGCAGTTTCTTTTCAATGTCAGGAGACCTTTACAATCTGAAGCATCCTTCTCATGAACATACATACTGAACAGGAGCCAATAGCTCTTAGTCACCTTTTGGTTAAACGAACTAGAAAGAGTTGCCTAGGTATCTTGCTCTATGGTATGTTTTCCAATCCCTGAATCATTCTTGTAAATCTCTACTGATTCTTCTGAACCTTTCTGAAGTCTGACTACCAGAACAGGTTGAAATACTTTACTACTTGTATTAATATGCATTAATATGGATCTGTATGTGATCTGTATCTGACAAGAAAAATACCAGTGAAAGACATTAGTTTGTCACTTCAAATAAGATTTTTAACATGAAAGCCGAAAACTAGATTATTGCCTGCTTGGAATGTAATGAGGTAGCTGATGCTCAGTACAGCTGCACTCTCTCCAGCTTTCATGGCTTCAGTGGATGCTGAAAGGATCCTTCGGTTTGTTTTTAAATTTATTGCCAAAACTAAAATATTTTTTCTCAGCATTGGTTGAACTGATTTGCTGTAAACTGATCTGGCAAATAATGTCGAACATGTTGAAAGTGAAATAATAAAGCTATCTGTCACAAAAACAATGGACCTCTCATCAGCTTGCACATTAGTAGGCCCAACAGCATGGATCTCATCTACTTCATACTTGCTCCAAAGTGAAAGCTATCATCAAGCACGTAAAGGATATTCTATTCATAAATGGTAACTACTTTGCCTTCAAGATAATTTTATTCAATGGATTTTAAAAATGCAATACTGGACACTGGATGCAATCGCTACAGAATGTAGGAGACCTGTGCATGAGAGAATTTTTTTCTGAGTTGCCCCTTTTTCCGATTTTGTGGGAGTTCACTGATTTACTTTAAGGAAAAATATTACCATAAAAACTCCAGCTGAGTAAATGTGGTTTTAAAAGCTTGTTGCATTAAGCCTTTTATTTTACTTACATTCTTACCCAAATCTTAGCCTTGACAGATGCAGATATAAGAACTGTGGTCTTTGAAGAAGTCCAGAATTGTATATATTCATCACCTATTTATATTTTAACAAGCAATACAGTTTCAGCAGCCTCGTCCTTTGAAAACCTTTAGGACCCAACGCCAGCACGAAGCTCAACACAGAAGTAGTTACCATCTGAGCTTACACAGAAGAGAAAGCTCCATTTCTTTCCAAGTACAATAGATTAATGTAGGGGGAAAGTCAATATCGCTAAATTCATCCTGAATGTTAAAACCATGGATTGCAATGGTGTGAAGGGTCAGAGATGAGTTTGGCCTGCTGTGGCTACAGCTATCTAATTTAATTAACATTTACGTTCTAAAAAAAAACCCATTTGCAAGTACTAAGTAATATGGTAAATATGGAACAAATTATCAGCAACAGCAGGGGAGATTTAAAATATGCATCTTGAGTTCGGAGTCACTCAGAAACCTGTGGTGATGCAATCACTCAAACAGAGTAAACTTTATGAGTTTAACTCTGCCAAGAATGCATGTGCAAACCGTCTTCCAGAGGCTCATCAGCACGGATGACACAGAAGCTGCCCTTGGTTGTTGAAATGCCTCATCCACGTGGACCCATGCCGGAATGTTTTTGCACATCAGGTGTTTCCTAGTGACTTCGAGCAGCGCTTTTCAACCTCTTGTGATTTGAAAACCCTTACAGCTTTGCTAAGGCAGGGTGCAGATCCCTGTATAGTGAGTTTAAGGCTGGTGGTGATGGCTGCAGGTCGCAGCTCGGGAGGTTCAGACTGGCCACGACTCTCTGTTGGTGAGCTAAAGGCATGCCCGCCCCACCCGACTTGTGTCACAGCCCCCATCGCCCTCAGCGGGCCTCCGGTCAC
>NW_008824772.1:3026143-3035275 GCF_000699105.1 Pygoscelis adeliae
GGGTGCGGGGCAGCGTCAGCCCGTGGCTGGTACCGGGAGTCCCACCTGACCCTCCACAGGAGAAGGCTTTTTCCCGCTACTGCACGCTCTGTCACCACAGCGGCATCGGAGGCTTCGGGCTGCTGAGGCGTAAACCTGCGTAACTCTGTAGAGCTGACCCAATGGGTGTATTTAGTAGCAAACTAATGAATAAGGACATACTTAGGCTGGTCAAAATACATTTCTTGTTGAACAATATAGTGTTGCGAGGTGTCTTAGGTGTGGAGGGTGATGGGGTTATTTATGATATGCAGCAAATGTCAAAAAAAGTAGGGTAGGAGGCTGCTAATGAAAAGATCCCAGCTCAGAGCTTGCTGGCATCAGGGAAGAGCTCTCGGTGCGCAGGATGGGTTTCAGCTGACGTCCTGGCGCTCTGAGCAAACCAGGAGTATGGGGCAGGAGGAGACGGCTGCCGTATTTGCAGCCTGTATTGAAGGAGAGATCTGCAAAGCTGAGCAGCAAAAACCGGCATGACTTAGCTGAACTGCTAGCCTCTGTAATGGTCTTTTGTAAAATTCACATCTCTGGGTATCTAGGAGAGGGTGCTTGGCAGTTTACGGGCTTCCTCCCTGAGGCCCACGGCACAGCCAGGTCTTATTTACCTAATTACTGTCTGGGGGGACAGGCTGTGGCGCTGATATCGCTCAAAACAGGAGCGTGTATCTGCAGTCAAGCTGCAGAGTCAGCTGCAGGCGTACGGATTCCGGCTAGGACCATTAACACATGCGAAACGCCAGTTACAGACATCTACCCAAATAAAAAGATAAGGAGCCGCTGAAAACCGTGCAGGGGTATGTCCACCTCTGTAAGACAGGGCGAGGAGTTGACGGCGCTCCACGGCTGCTTTTCCAAAGTACCTGAAACAGCCCCCTCCAGCTGAGCCTGTGGCGCGTGAATTTACACTTGGTGCATCTTACATCTGGAGACAAGCGGCGTGTAGCTCGTGTGCTGGATCTGTGCCAGGGTTAAGCCCCCAGTAGTCGAAGCTGGATCCCTGGTAGCACTCGTGATGGGAGGTCAGGCGCAATGAAAGAGCCCTAGTAGTTTGAGAAGGAACACACCAGCACCTCTCCTGATGGGAGGTCAGGCGCAGTGAGCAGGAGGGCCCCCCTTGTGCTGGCAGCTCCGTTCCAGTGTTTGGCCAGACTCCAGAAGATTAAAATAGAGCCTTAGACTGTCCCCTCGGCAGTACTGCCAGCCAGAGCCCTGACAATTCTGGGGTTGTACTCAAACGTGAGTCCCTCGGGAGCGTGGGCTTTACCTTAACAGCTGAGGCACTGAGTAGGTCGAAGCAGGCAGGGTTATTGCTCTTGTGACTCAGACTCGAGGAAGAGAGAGATCAGGATGGAGCCACGAGAGAGCAGGGGATCAGAACGAAACCACAAGGCGCAGACGGGGGAAGGAGCAAGTGTGCCCCAGAAGAAAGCTTGAAAAAATTCCTTGTTCTGCTGGGGCTGGGTTCAAAGCATCTGTAGCCATGAGAATCAGGCGTTAAACTATTCAAGCCCAAATTCTGATTTAGCTGCTTTCTGCGACCATTTCAGGAAAAAAGAAGATAAGCAAAAAGAAGAGCAACATTTTAAAAAGCAATATGGGAAAAGGTGAAGGCCATGCAGGTTCTTGTGAAGAACCTCCACGTAGGTGGCAAAATCTGTTGTGGTCCAGAAATGATCACAGCTGAGGGGAACTGGAGCCACATTCTCATACATGTGTGACTAATATTAAGCGCTTAAACAAAACACCTGATTTTCAGAAGTGAGGAGCACTCCCAAGTACCACTAAAATCAACAGCAGTGGCAGATGTCGGCATTTCTTACAGAAGGGTGTTTCAGCCCAGTCAACTATTATGGATTTATTTATCACCACTTAATGAAGGCATCTACACTTGAAATGTTTTGCTTCAGGATTTTCAGAAAGTGATTACAAACAGTGCTGGACAAAACATGTTGGCATTGCCTTTTTTTCCCCTGAAAAATCAAATCTGGTTGAAATGTTAAAATAATTTATTTTGAAAATATCACACTGATTCAGTCAAAAAAATACCCATATCACCAAATTCAGTGATTTTATTTTGATATTTCCAAAACAAAGCATTTATATTTACTGGTATAAAAGGCTGTTTTGTCTTTAAATCGACTTTACTATTAGTTTATAAAGCTGAAAAATTGCTGCTGAGTTTACCATTTTTTCTCTGTAACTGAGTGTGTATGTGAGTAGCACAGGGGAGGATTCTACCTGAATTTTTTTCCTGCATGTTTGCTATAATAAAGATGAACTGGAAAATCAGAATAATTAGATCTGTTATTCACACAGCTAAGGAGCAGAAGTCCTAGTGATTAAGTAGGACTAATTAATAAATGTTAATTAAAAACTCTTAAGAAAATAGAAACATTTTTAATAACCCCTTTCTAAATGAACATGTATGAGTTTGAAAACAGCAGTGTGGCGAAGAAAACGGCGGAGCTTGTTAATAAAGATTTGTTGTGTGTTTGCAAAACAAACAAAAACCCCAAATCGAACCCAAAGCTTTTATTTAAAGACAGACTTAAAAAATAAGTTAATAGTTTGCTCAGAGAGATGACAGTTTATATAAGTTAATACATTTGAATGGAACAGCGAAATGGTTATCTTTTGCTGTCAGAAGAACGAGTCAAAAACATGCCCATAAGAGTTTGTTTCCAGTTGGTTTAAAAGCATTTCAGTAGAACAGCATAGAACACAGAGGCAATTATAAAACAGCACTGTCCTTCAAGGAACCATGGCAAACTTGTTGTAAAGGTCTGTAAGAATTGCACTGTTCACCTACTTATCTTCTTATATAAAGAAGAAATCTCAGCTCGGGGCAAGCAAAACATACGAACAACCAGGCCCTAAAAATGCATGGTACATGCAAAAATGCACCAAAGTAATTTAAGTACATGCACACAAAAATCCTTCTGTCTTGTGGTGTTTTTTCTAGTTAATTTCGTAGGTTACTGTACATGACTAATTACTTGCATTTGTTTTTTTTCTTTTACTAATTTAGTAAATGTGGTAACAATCTTAATGTTTTGAAATTAAAAATCAAGGAAGCAGAAATGACTGACAGTCACGTTTTATCTTACATTTTAAGAATTATTTTGCTCTGCTGCTTAACTCCACTTTGGCTGCGTTTTGGTTAAAATATTTTCCATGTGTGAAAATACCCACAGATACTCCAGTAGGATGCTGTTATTCTGAAGCTTGCAATGAGTTGGCATGTCACGGCTGAAATACAGACATTTGTCAACATTTACATTACCATATATACTTGTGCACAAGCTATGGACAACTGTAAGGATGCTAGCCAGAAAACGGTGTCCCTGCTCTGTCACAAGCTCTCTGGGTGACCTCGGGTACGTCACTTATTCCAGTTATGGCATTATCTGTGCAAAAGGGAGAACGGTACATGACACGTTGAGAGGCTCAGACAGTATGGTAGTTAAAATACACTTAGCAACCTGTCCATCTTTGAAACAAGGTGAACAGTGACCCAAAGCAGAATCCTTCCAGTTTCACTTCAGCATTCAAAATGGAGTTGTTCTTACTTCTTTTGTGTAAATACAGTAACCCGATTTTATACTACATTAGAAACGTTGCCATGCTTTTCTGTGTACAAGAATATGTGAAAAACAGAGGAGTTGCAACAGAGAGTGTGTTTCACTTTTATAAGGTAGTTCCCTCAGTAGGTAATATCTGGGGTGTTTCTCGACTACAAGCAGATTATACATACCCACAATACCGTGTGTTTACAACGTGGCTTGAAAGCACAGATTCACACCAGAAATGCACAGCGGATTCTGTCTGGCTGTCACTGTAAATACGCAGCTGAAAGCTGCAGAGCCTGTGCGACAGCCCCCAGGCTGGGAGAAGGAGGGCTCAGTCTGTCAGCCTGCGAGATTTTTATGCTGTTCACTGCTTTGATGCAAAGATGCTTGTATGCCAGCAACTTCTGCAGTTGTAACACACGGATTAGAAAGATGCCACTTCAAATCTGACCACGCAGATACCTCTTCTGTATTAAGGCATTTACATTTATATAAATCGAATTTCAATTTCTGTTGACTTTGATGGGAGGTTACTTTTACCCACAAACTCTGGAAGCCATGCCTATTTCATTTCGGTCTCTGAGTGTGCAGACCAAAAGCAAAATTTGGAGACCATATTTGAAAGCTTGGCCTTAGAAAAAGTCACTTTCCAATAAAAATAAAAGAATTGAGCGAAAAACACAAACTACATTCCAATTTCCATGGATTGTAAGCTCACATACATGGGTACCTGATGATGGTCAGATAGAACATATTTCAAAAAATAAAGTTTAAAGATGATACACAAGTACACATGGTATTTAGGATTATGTGAATGTATACACTAGCGTTTTTTTGTTAATGAGGGAAAGACTTGAAGTACATAATTTTAGAAGATCACAGGAATTGTAAGAATGCAAGAGCACTTCAAGTCTTCTAAATCTTAAAAGAGCTAGGTTTCTGTGATATTAGATCAAACAAAAAAATCTATGTTAAGAACATTTTTATGACAATGATTCACTTGAATAAACCTAAGATTTCTTTAACCAACCAATCTTTTTTCTAAAATAGTATTTAATATCTGAAGTTATAAAAAATATTTGTAGTCTTGAAAATTATTTTTATTGTCTATTTTATGTACTATACATGCCTCTTTCAGGAATTATTAAAGAAGCATGAGTCATACGGCACTCATTTACTCTTGGCTCATGGCCATCCTCAATATATATTTTGCTATTTTCAAACTATTTGCAGGTACATGTGCATGGAAATACTGTTGTGTCAAGTCCCAAGATCACAGTTAGCACAGCATACATTGTTCATCTATATATTTACAAAGTTTTAAAGCACATAAAATTGTGCATTATTACGTACCAAAGTTTAAACTTTAACATACACTTGGTTGCATATATAGCAACAAGTTACAATAAAAATCTGAACAAAGACAACCAATAAACAGCCAAATTGCTATGTACAAACAAGGCAGGAAGCAATTAAACACTGCCTTGCACATTTCGCTTAAATTACTTTTTCTCTGAGGGGAAAAAAACAAACAACCCCTCTTCCCCTCCCCCAAGTCCCCAATAACCTTAAACGGTCTTCATCTTTATCAGCGAAATAACGAACTGCCATTGCATTCGGTAGGGGATTCATTTGCATAATATGGGAGAGAAATTTGGTCCCTGTTACACAACGTAGCGATATATTATGCAGTATGTACTCCCCCCCCAGTACAACTGGTAGCACAGCAGCATGGTGGGCTCGCTCTCTGAGTCTGGCCCCAACAACGGTCCCTGTGACCTCTAGGGGAATATCCCATGAGACAAAATCCTTTTGTCTTCCTTACACATATCATTTTTTACACGAGCATAAATGTGTTGTTTTCATGATGACTCCACTGATCCAGATCCTCAGCTGGTACCGAGCCAGCCTCACGAGCGAGTGGAGGCATGCTGATTTATACAAGGTAATACCTGACTCAGCTTCGGTGGAACTACTCTTGATTTACACTGGTGCAAAAGAACCTGGAATGAGGTCCAAGGACAGCAGGATTGGGCCCAAACTGACCTTTATATAAAGTAAACCACAAAAAGTCTGTGCGTTTAGCTTAAAATCTGCTTAATAAATTACTACAGTTCACAGTAATAAGGTAGGTTAGTGCTACACCAATCACTTTCTCTAATGTTAGATCAATTTCACATAGCTTTTACAAGAAAGAAAATGAAAATAACAATGAACATAAAAAATCTATTCTTATTATTTGACCAGCAAAATAGGAGGTTTTCTGTAGCCTGGTGACAGACAAGCTGAGTAACACATTACCCTATTACAGGATGACCGGTTTCAAGGCTAAATCTTGCCCAAGATGCTGTGGTACGAAAAGGCTGAGGAAGGTATTCTAGCGCGGCTCTTATTTCACCCCAAAAGCCCAGTATGAGAGACAGCTAGCTGGGTGAGAGCTCGTAACACCAGTACCGAGGAGAGATGATCTCTGAGCTGGTAGGATCTGTACAGCTTTCCACAATATATGGGGCCAGCTCCAAAGGCCAGTCAAATGAACGGAATGACTCCTAATGACTTTGCAAATGCTTACTTAGCAGAAAGAAGAGAGAGCTGTAGTTGGTGCCTGCACAAAAGAGGGGCGAGCTACTGGCCAAAGCACGCTTCCAGAGTGTAACTCTCAGCCCACCATGGGGAACGTTGCCCTTGGTTTTTGCAAAGAATATACTGGGCCAACAGCTCTGCTTCTCACTTCTGGGCATGATTTAGCCTTATGAATTCTACTTCATGGAATCAAAAGATAAATTATACTTACAAATAAAGCATTATAGCCATTTAATGTTTTTCTGTAGTGGAAAAATCAGAGACCCAACCTGATAAAATCTCTGTTGTCTGAAAATTCAAGGCCTCTTTACTAAAAATACTTCTTGCTGATGGCAAAGTTCAACACCTCAGAGAAATTCAGAGTACGTTTCCAAGCTGTATACCATATTTTCAAACACACTATACCCTTGTTGTTTGTAAGGCTGTATTGAAGTTTTACATAACAGTCATGAGCCATGCATTTAAACACCTTAAAAGAGTTGACCAGCAACTTAATGCATTTCTTTATACCATAGAGAATTTAAAGATGCACCATCTCTTTCCAAAACACTCTAAACATAAATGTTCAGGACAAAATATTCCATCTTCCCCCTCCCCCTTTAATGTCTATATTTAAAAATATTAATTTATAGATTACTCTGTGTGTGCTCTTACTGTATAGAAAAGCCAATTGTTAATTAATATCTAAAGGCAAAGAAAAAAAATAATAACAAGCATGGGAAATAAATGCTTGAGCCACAGGTTTCGAGGCAAACTGTCTATGGGCAGACTGCCTTCTTGCGGATGCAAGGAATTGTGAGTGTAAACCTTGCAGTTTACCTATATCTCACTTCCTCCCAGCAGAAACAGAAAAGTTTTAGACCATAGGAGGTATGGTCCATGTTTATTTTCCTTTTTGTGGAGTCATAATGTTAAAGCACTATATTCTTTTCTAGCCAGTCCAAGTCATGCCTAGAAATAGGAGTGACTGGGTTCAGCCCAGGTGAAAATATACTCCCTGGAAAATGCAGAACAACGGTTCTGTGGCAAGATATATGAGTGAGAGAGGGAGATATCCAGAAGTTTGCAAGGCCTAAGTACCCATTTTAGAGCAGAGCTTCAGCTGATACAAAGTGGGTACAGACTCATTTGAATGAGCTGTGTGCTGGCTAATGGAATTTTAGTATGCTGTGGGCTCTGAGCCACAGCATTTCCCATTTCTGTGCAAGAATCCTTGGAGGGGCACTCTAGCTCGACCTGGAGAAAGGGTTCCTAGTAATTAAAGCAAAGGTCTGAGTTCCTAATTTTAATTTGATTCCTGGCTGTGAGCCTTTACTCTAAGCTCTACTCAGAAGAGTCACTCATGCCTTCATGGAGTGGGGATAACAGAGCTGTGTTTTGCAGGATTCTTCTGAATTGCTATAGTTGCTTGTGAAATGTGTGAGTGATCTTCCTAAGAGAACCACAGAAGTATTATGATTAGTATTATGACAGTACTTGAAAGGCACCGCTTTCTACTATTTATTTATCTCTGGGTGTTCATTACTATTCTTTGAAGGAGCTGCTTTTCTCAGTCACCTACTGAGTAGGTAGGGATAGCAATTTTGAACAAAGAACACATATTTCTACCAAGAGATAATTCAGTGCTTTATAACCAGAAGTATTTAAAGTCAGAACTATCAATTACTATTTTGACTATTAAAGCATGTGGAAGAACCTCAATCTAGAGGTAACAGGATCAAGGAAGTATGCCCCCATTGGCCATCACGTAAACACTACTTCCATATAACCAGGTTAAAATCAAGATGGGGGAGATTGTGGCTGGCATTTGCACTCCCAGAGTCAAATTCCATCTTAGCACAGAAGATTATGATAAAGTCAAGCCCTTTCTACCAGTAAAGAATCCAGCTCTTTATTAGATACATGACTACTTCTGGAAAAGTCCAGCAGCAGGAGTAGATAATAGAGATTTTTACATCCTTATCTAACCAGCAGTGAGTTCTGCTGTAGACTTGGCTACTTCTTGCCCTCGCTGTTCCTGAAGAGCCAAAGGAAAGCAAGGTGGGTTTCATTTAGGAACATCTTGTTTTATCTCACTTCCTGCAAAAACATATGGCCTCAGCATATTGTTATTTTTATTCTTTAATAGACAGTTTTATGGCAGTTTTACTTAGAGGCTAAACAGATTAGGGGAGCCTGGGCTAGGTGCTGTATACTAGAAAACAGTGTACATTATTTTGACTTCTGAATATGAGCATTACATTGTTCTGGCTCTCCCTGGTGAAAAGCCTTCTGCTAATGAACATAATCTAATGTAACAAGCTGTTACTGCCTTCAGTGACAGTAAAACATCACTGTTTGGTTCTATGGTGTGTGAGTCAGGTTTTCCCCATGCAGTTCCATGTGGCATAAAACATACAATGTATGTCCTTCTAGCTGCAAATTGGCACTGACACTGCTGCCCCCCCCGCATCTTCTCACCCACAGGAATTTTCAGAATGGGTCTCATTCAAAGCCTGTGGAAGTGAATGGAAGTCTTTCCACCCTCGCTGAGCTTTGGATCAGGTAATGACTGAATATTTTTGGTGCAAAAAGTTAACTTCCCTCTCCTCAAAAGAGAAGTTACAAATGTAAATCCCTTATAGAAAGTTTCTGCCCTTATATCACTGCAAAGACTCTTCTTGGCTTCCCCATACTGACCAAGCATGAAATAGTGAATAACATTTATTTTTGAATTTATGGATTGAGTTCACAGGGATTTTAATAGCACTGGGGTTATGGAAGTGCTATTTTAATAAGGACCACAGATCATGGGCCCAAATCCTTACCTTTACCTCAAGGACTTGTAAACTGAACTATTTAACTCAAATCTCTTTATTGGAGGCCTTAGAATGTATCCACCTGGAGGCTGAAAAATTGAAAGGTAGAAGGCTGCGCAAACATGGAGTGAGGGAATTTAACCAGC
>NW_008824772.1:3035285-3075358 GCF_000699105.1 Pygoscelis adeliae
GGCCCATAAAATTAAACTTCAAGAACTGTTTAAGAAAAATTAAAGCTTGTGCAACAGCTGGGGCTTCTCTCCACATTAGTTCATTTCTTAGTGACTCAAATGTTATGGTTCTCATTAATATGATTTCATTTTTGAGATCATCTTCTGTAGTACTATAAGTCTTATTCTGGTTGCAAAGGACAAAATCATGACTCACTGTGATCTGCCTTGAGACAAAGATGGCATGCTAAAACACCACCTCCCACCCTCCTTATGATATTAATATTTATTGGTGGCCCAAACAAAAAATCTTAGATTCAAACTGCACCCCAAATTTCCCTAATCTGAATTGCCGGACTATCCCAATTTCAGACATGGTGATCAAATACCCCTGAAGTTTACAGTGAATATTCAGGGACAAAAGCAGGGTCATTTCTTTCTAATGAGTGTATGAGAGTGCCGCCAACATAAAGAAATGCCCTTTTGTGTGGTGGGCAGAAGAAAAGACCAAGCTTCACTTCAATCTCACTTAGACCCTGCATATTATTCCTTCAGAACTTGGCCTCATTCTGCCTGCTCTTGACCTCAAAGGTTCACCTCCTAAGCTCTTAAAATAACTTGCTACTTACATAATTTGAAATCTAAGCTCCTGAAAAAAAACCCATTGTGATTATTATGTCAGGCTCTGACAGCATTCAGAGAAGGTGTTGACTACGTTTTCTAGATATTGAAAGAATTTTCATTTCTCTGTAAGAGGCTAAAAACTCTGGGTTAACTGTGTTACTACACCAGTTAGCACTTTAGTTATATGCAACCTAAATCCATTCAAGAAGGCTGAGAAGTAGAAAAATTTATAGGAAATGGTGGAAAACAGGTTAATAGAAGTTTAGGACACAGTCCTAACATGATGACACCAAGGATGTTACAGTTTCTGCTAACTTGCAGGCAGAACCACTCATGCTTAAAATTTTGCATGCTCAGAGATACATGGAAATCAAGAAAACCGCAAAACCCGATTCCTAGATTTGCAGCCACAGATTGTTCTGTTATGTGGTGACTGTTACGACTCTACCTGCAAAACTGCAGATGCCAATAATAATGCTTGCATCATGACAAATACCCCTGTAAGACCAGAAATCTGGCGATGACGTCAAAAAATTAGGATTCTTTTGAGTGGCACAAGTTGCCATTTCAGGAACTGGATTTTTACAAGCGGTTTTGAAAGCGTGGCCCTATATGCATAATGCTCACTATCGCATTGTGGAGCAATGGGAAGCAATGCAGAAGTCTGCATTAAAGTGTGCTGCTGAAGACTTCTGAGACAGCAGAACCTGACTGGTCATCTGGACCCATTCTCTGTTGCATAGCATTGTGCACATCCCTATGTTCTACAGACTGTGTGCTCATTGCCCAGGACTTGCCCTCTTCACCCAGAAATGTTGTTTTGTAAGGCTCCACATGTATCCTATGGACATTCTGCCTTGATTCCTCATACTTGCCTTTCCCATCTTCTGGAAGGCTGGATGCATGAGGTAAGAAAGTGCTCCGAGACCCATCGATGGGAGTCTTTAACTGCTCACCGGAGGTAGGTTCTTGAGACAAATCCGAAGATCTCATGAGATGCTGAGTATACACGCCTTCAGACAGAGAGCCAGACTGTGTCTCGCTGTGCACACGCAGCCAACGATGATGCCGGCTGAAGTAGTTGTAATGTTGATGTTTCCCTAGCTTTTTTTTCCCTAAAAAGCTCAATGGCTGCTTGGAGCTAGAGGACTTGTCTATGCTTTTCGATGTAGGCCCTGACATTGTTAGATTGCTCATATACTCTGTGCAACATTCAGCGTTAGTATCAAAGGCACTACACTCTGTCAGGCCTTCTTTCAATGTTAGGCAAGGCTTCATGTCGTGGACTTGGAGAACATCAGGTGCACTGCCACCCAGGCCACTGCCTGCCTGCTGGGATATGTCATGTGAGGAGGAGTAAATCAGGTCTAATTCTCTGGGGCTTAATGCATCGCTGGAGTCATAGTCACTGTCAGTTGGAAGGAATACTTCAGAGCAGCATTCTTCATCTGAGCAAGGCTGGGAATCTGCAAAGAGAACTGATTAACATTAAGAAGACAAGCACAGGACAGAAATTGCTTAACTGTCATTTATGTATTTTTTTTCATGATTTAGAATCAAATCTGAATTTTCAGAATTTTCAATTCTGAAAATGTATGAGTGTTTCCTCTGTGGAATTGTCCATGGGCCTAGGTGACAGCAAAGACAGTAGTCAGGGAGGATTTACAGATGTGTTAGAGAGGTGGTGGTAGAATTAGGAAAACCATAAAGGATTAACGTATTAAATTAAGTGCAGGGAAGAATTTTAATTTGAATTGGGATTAAGTTCTGAAAGGATCTGTTTTCTTTTATGTTGTTTTCACCGAAGTTTGTAGAGATGGAGATTTTGGAGAGAGAGAGAAACTCTAATCCAGGTTCTGTTTTTATTAAAGATGTCAGTTGAGTTACTCCAGATTTATACCTCTGTAACTGTGAGTAGGGTGCAACTGTATGTGTGTGTAAGAGGCTTGAGGCAAGACATGGATACAGATGAACAAAAACTACCCTTTTGCTGATCAGGTGCATTATGTATGTTCAAATCCAATGCAGACACACTTAATTCAAATGTGAATTTATTGGCGAAAACTCACACTGGCACTGAAATCACTGCTGTCTTTTGGCTACAGAAGGATCAATAACATAATAAATAGCGGCATATGTGATAGAATGGGTTGATGCTCTGCTGCCCTGGATAGTTTGTATTAGATCCAAGGAAAAAAAATGTAGATTTTATACAGTGCTGACTATTCACTTTGACCTAGTGTAAATTACCGTATAGCACAGCAATAATGAATCAAGCCCATGCAGGACAAGATAATGCTCTAGGTTACACAGTGCCAGAGCTAAGGATTATTCTGCATTCATGGTCTGTAATATTGGGAAAAAATTAGCTCAGGGAGAGATGCTGAGAAAGAACACCACTGTGTGATGGAGCGAATCAAAGCACCATTGTCTTTGGGTTTCTCTTCTTTTGACCTAATCTAGTCAGAGTAGATTTATTCATTTTTCTTAACTGTATAAAACTGCCAATTTGAAAAAACAAATTATTATTACCAAAATGGTCATGGCAGTTGTTTAACGCAGCATCTGTTGCTTTTGTTTCTACTGTTTCATTTACTCATTGCTTAAAGGCAGCTCAGCAGAATGACGGTTTACATTTTTCTCCAAAGTCCTTATTCTGTTAGCAAATCAGGTGTTACTGTTTAATTTGCTTCATCTTTATTTGCTGTGGTCCATTTCTTTCATCAGTTTAATTTTCCAGCTGTTCCGAGAAGCAATAATGTTCAATGAGGTGGGTACTTATTTGTGTAATTCTGTGTTTGAAAGTGCTTGTCTAAAACACTGAGAACACTGAGGTATGTGAAAACGACTGTTAAATCAAACTGGACTACTGGCACTAAAATTTGCTCTATCAAAACAAAGCAAGAGGAGCATAAGAAAGAATTGCTCCAAAGCAGAGGAACAGTCAAAGCATGGAAAGAAAATGCCTGCAATATCAGAGAAACAGAAGGTAACAAATGGAGACTAAGAAAAGTCTGACTTGGATTTCGGACAAATTATTAGAAACTATGGTGAAGAATAGATAGATACGTCAGTGGTGAGCAAGGGTCAATAGCTTTTGCTTAGTAACTCATGTCTCACCAATCTAATAAAACTCTGAACATGTGCACAATTAATACGCAGGCATCCTTAGATTTCTGAAGAGCTTTTGACAAGGTTCTTTACCACAGGTTCTGAAGAAATGAAGCTGTAATTGAGATAAAGAGAAAGCTCTCTCCATATATTAATAGCAGATTGTTGGTACAGACAACAAATGAAGTAGTCAGCTTTCACTATGAATGGATTTTACTAATTCTGGACATCATGTAGAAATTAGTGATAGCACTTGTCCCTTCCAACCTGTTCATTAAATGATCTGGAATAGTGAGGTGACAAAGTTGGCTGATGATGAGCAATTATTCTGAGTAGTTGAAAACAAAAAATGATTATAAATATTGTAGAAGGATCTCAGGATATTGAGTGGCAAATGATTGGTAAAATGATTTTTAAAATACCTTGGCAGGTATGGAAAAAATTTACTCCTTTTATAAAATGACATACAAGAACTATATAATTAAAAGGGAGCTCAAAGATTTTGCTTGATGAACAAAGAAAAATTCTCTTACCACTCACAGCTTTTCTCCTCTGGATTCTAGCCTCAGGTGAAGGGGGAGGTGAAGGAAGACAATCTAGATGTGAAGAGGTTGAACTGATTTTCTTTTGAGAGTGTTCTTCTGAAAGATCCACAAGCTTCTTTATGGGTAGGCCAGCTGCTGGCTGCTTGTATCTTGCATACTGCAGTGCTTCTGTGATCCATCTCATTTCCTTCCAGATCTCATCAATTTGCTGTAGAGAAAAAAATGGTTAAAAAGTTAAGTCTGTGTATTAATTTTACCTAAGTGTGTACTTACGTCAGGTGCCCAAGTAGGTGTGTAGTCACTGCCAACAAAGAGAAGCAGGATCCCCTGACAGAACACTTCAGATTTAGGTGGTCTGAAGTGCCTTTGGTTAGGTGCTTGTTCTCCTCCACCACTGCAGAGGGCTGCTTAGGGCCACCAGACTCTCAAATTATTTGTCTCAATTAAGAACCTGTAGTTAGGAGGGGTGAATCGAGGCCTAAACTCTGACATGGAAGAAAATAAAAATTGTCTTTTGATGGAGTACAAAGTTTGATCAGTTTTGTAGCACACTTGAAAATTGGTTTCATTCTGTACTGGACTGAAAGCAAGACTTCCTGAGCATCCTTGCAAACCCAGGATTATGTTCAAAAGCAGAGTGCTCAGATCAAACCTAGTTTTTAACAGAAGAAGAATATACATACATGGAGGGTTGAAGCAAAGCTATGAGCCAAACTGCAGGTTTTCTCCCTTATAATTTTGGTCTGCATGCATTTTAATAGTATAAATCCACACTAAGACAGTTCTAATGCATGCCTGTTGATGGCAATAAGAGACAAGTGCCTAAATCAATAGCAGAATATAGCTTTAAGTATCTATGCGGAGAGGAAAGATGCAGTTTAATGTGGGTCTTGAGAGTCTTTTGATAATGGTACACTTTTAACATCTTTGATGATTGAGTAAATGTTGCTGCAACCAGTGAATGACAGTAGCTGTGAGTGTAATATCCTTCTGCTGCAGTATCCTTTCTAGAACTTCCCTTGTGCTTCTTTTCCTGCAGAAGATTCTGCATTTAAAGAAGTGAGACTTCATATTAATATTGCAGTGTTTAAGGGACACTGCCTTGCAGTTACACAGGCTACATTCTGCAAGAATGTAAAGGGCATACAGCCCTGGGTCAGTAAATGGATAGGCAAAAGTGAGTGGTATTTTGTGCAGTATTATCTGATAGGGAAGTAACAGAGGGATCAATGCAAAGGAGACTGCAGACTGATGTATTCTGAGTAGTTCTCCAGCACATCCTCTTAGCTGGAGAGAATTCTTCACAAAACGCACATTCAAAGTGTGGAATTTATAGCCAAAGGATACTGTAGATGCCAGATTAGCTAGGGTAGTTCTTGATGAGCCATGTTGGAGACAGGATAGCTGGATAGATGGATCTCTGTTTTGACCTAGTATGGCCATTTTTATGTAAAGGTGAAATCCTGACTCCAATGATGTCAGTGCAAGCCTTGCCACTGAGTTAATTTGAACTAAGAATATACACTGATAAGAATAGCAAATGGCTCAGAGATTAATTCATAATCCTACATCATTTCAAGACTTCAGTGTAGCTCCATGAAGAGAATACCAGTTAGCAAATGTCTCACCTATTCGATTTTGGAGATTTTCTATTTCCTTTCTGTGATCCTCCCTCAGCCCCAAACAAAAATCATGTTGCATGCAGTTTAATAAAATGCAAATCCTGTCAGTTTTGTCCCTGATGCCATTCTGCAGTGTCTCCTGGGATAATGGACCAGTCATTTTAATGAACTGTGGTTCTTTTACAATTTAGGAACGTTTGAAGCATTACGCTGTATAAATTACAGCTTAACTTCAGTTTTAGTTTCAGTGTCTGTAGATTTCTTTTCTTGCTGTATAACATTCTGGTAAAGACTCTAAGTACCTTATCAGCCGCTTGTTGTTTTTTTTTTTAAATTTTTACTTTTCAGTTGCCCTCTGACTCCTTTTCAGAACTGCATTTATATAGACTCCCTTGCTCTTTACAATGTTTGGTTTGTGTAGTGACTTCAACACTGTCTTAGATCTAGGATCACACAAATGCTCTTGCGGTTTTGTGGTCACCACTGAAGATTGCGGTATGTGGTGGGCTGAGATATTTTTGCCAATAGGTGGAATACAGCTGGTTTTCATTTGAGAGGAAACCTGACAAGGCTAATACACTGTCACAATAATTCAGCACAAAACACTGAAGTTTAAAATGTTCTCCCATATTTTCCCAGCGTATATATGTGACTCAAACACTTTGGAGAAGAGGAACACAGAACTGTTTATACAGTGCATTCGTGTTAATATACTTATTTTTGATGTGAAGGATAAAAATTTTCCAAATTCTCCTGCACGCTGGGAAAAAGCTAAATCTTCTGAGTGTGGGAATGGGAAGATGAGAAGGAAGGAGATGACTGAGTGGTGAAAGTACAATGGAACATTCCTCTCTGCCCCCCTGTAGGTTGCCAAAAGCTCCAAAGTGGACAAGGCAAAGGGGATCTGAATTCAGAGCAAAGAGGAACAGAAATATTATCGTCTTCTGTTCATAATTATGGAGGGCCAAACATATTATCAATGGGATAGTGGTTGTCTTGGCCCCTATTCCAGCAGAAGGTTGCTTGATTATTATTATATAGAGCTGTAAACTTATCTGCACCTCACTTGTAGAAAGACAGATCAACCATGTCCACAGATGCACTCTGCAAAGGTCATGAGTTCTAGCTATAATTAACCAATTGCCAAAATGGTTTGCAAAAGGGCAGGCCTTGCTATGCTGCACAGTCGGGTGTAGTTCGAAGATCCCTGAGTTGAGAAGGTAAAGTTCTGATCTGGGAACAGTACAGGAAAATCAGCGTGAGAGACAGAGAGTAAGCAAGATAGACAAGTATGATAACATTTGTGATCTTTCTGCACTGGGGGACTGAAGCAGTGTCACTGCATGGTGCTGGACAGACTTACAGACGCTTTTGGGGCTAGCTTGCCATCTTAAACGCAGAGCTGCTTTCTTCACCGTGATATTGTTGATGAAGACTGGCTCCACAACCTCGTCTGAATTTTCATTTTAATTTTTTTAATTGGCAATTTATCATGGTGAAAAACGTCCTCAATTCACAAAGACAGAGAAAAACTATTACCCAAATGAATGCCCAAGCATGGTACTAGCTTACCTCACATTAGATGGGGGTGAGTTTTACAAGCAGACTGACACATTTCTTATTAACAGTCTAGTATAACTGTCATTTGATTTTACCCATAAAAATCCTTGTATAAAAGCAACAACTAAGGAAATCATGTTCTGGGTTTGAATTTCATAAAAACAGAATTGCACTTTTGATACAACTGCTCTTTTTATGATGTCTGTGAATAATTCTCCATTTAGATTTCAAATTACAGCCCTATGCAATTTTTAAGAAAGCCACCCTAAAATCTCCTTGGAATAGTCAGAAACAGACTATTACCTGTATGTAGTCTATAACTTGCTGGTGTCTTTGTTTGGCTGCAGCGACTTCACTGTCTGAAATTGCTTCCCTTAGGGATTGCTGGGTTTTCAGAGAGTCCAGCTCTATGACAGCAGAAAGGCGGCAATACAGGCTTATAAATTTTTCCTTGTAACAGCAAAAATGAACTGTGAAAAGACCAAGTGCAAAGGAAACACTGTTATATTCTGGTTATAAAATATGAAATCCTTAGCTTTCAGAACACAAATTTTATTAAATATAATTACTAACTCTCTGGATGGGTTACTTTAAGCTAGAAATAAATAATACAGTCTCTAATTCTCCTCTCATTTACACTGGATTTACTCTGTAACTTCACTGATTTCAAGAGAGTAATTTCTAATTTGTATCTAAGTGAAGGGATAATCAGGTCCTTAGTATGCAACTCCAGAGGCTATCTTGCCCTTGATAGCTTTAATCAAAAAGGCTGTTTCTGAGGCATTTGTAGCTCATCATTTCTTTTATCAAGAAAGTAGTGACAAGACTGGAAAATGGAACTCATCTATTTTTTTTAATTGAGTGTTTCAGAAAGAAAGTATCCTTTCAAAGGATAACTTTCTTTTGGGCTAGGCTAGCTTAAATCAGTAACTTAAATGTAAATGACTCAGCAGTAAAAGCATTTCAGTGATATCACAGTTTGGGTGAAACAAAACTCTTTTAGGTGTTCTCACACATCATCCTCTGAACTCTCATGCAGAAGGGTAACACAGAAAGTTCAGACATGACCTCTTGCTTTGTGTAATTTGACCTCGGAGTAGCACAGAGCTATCCAAGCTACCTCTAAAGAGGTAACTAGATTACAGAGACAGAACAGCTACAGTGCCATGGAGCTTCACAAATGTTAATTTACCTGGCCTCTTAAAGCTACATTATTCCAGAACCTGCAATTGCTCAGGCAAAACTTACCAGTTATCCCTGTGAACTGCAGTACAGACATACCGAAACTTGCTGAGGGAGAACAAGTTTTCAGAAATACTTCCCCATTCATTGGTGCTTCAATAAATGCAAGCACACAGCGTGATCTTGTTATAGCACTGAATGCAATGCCAGTTGGCTTACTACTGCTACTTTTCTGGATTGTGGCATGATATTTTTCAGGGTGTTTCAAGTGTAAACTGCATATATTCTTCTTATCATAAATATTAAAAAAGAAATAAAAACAGCATCACATATCTACTTATCCCTTGCAAACAACATGATAAGAATAATTGAGAAGAATTCTCAAACTAAGAAATCCAATCACAGAGACATTATTAGCATAACAATAAAGGCCTAATCTGAACATAAAAATCCCACAAAAAAGAGAGTGAAAGAAAGAATTCTACCTTCTGGTTTCCCAATGATGCCTAGATATTGCAGGGATCTAGTCTGAATAGTGTGTGGTCTTACAGTATATATGCCATATGTGGTGGACTCTTGAGTGAATTACAGCCGCGGTTTCAGCTTCAGTGCTGAAGTTTCTAGCCTTTGTGGTTTTAAGTCAGACCCTCTAATGTTACTTTAACAAATGTTACTTCAACATAGTCTTTTGTGGTTATGCAATTATATAGTTGGTAGCCACCAGCTAATGGGGAATGGAAGCTTCTAATATTTGAGATGTGAATCACAGTCACTTTATAGAACATCAGGGATACATATATAATAAGTCACATAGAAATGTCATCTGCCTTTGGCCAGATGATTGCTTACTTAAAAAAAACACTCAAAAGTAAAATTCAGCTTTCCACACTGTTCTCTCCATTAACTGCTTTCCCACTGCAGCAACCTTGCTAAACAGAGAGGTCTGCACCCAGAATGCCATTT
This sequence comes from Pygoscelis adeliae, assembly GCF_000699105.1. NCBI lineage: Eukaryota > Metazoa > Chordata > Aves > Sphenisciformes > Spheniscidae > Pygoscelis > Pygoscelis adeliae. The sequence continues at coordinate 3,044,872 of NW_008824772.1, forward strand.
GAGAGGTTACTCTGTTGCATGTTTATCTGCACCACATCATCCCATTCAGTGCCTATTGCTTTGTCAGCCTGATGCAAACTGTGGCCCAGAGGTGAGAATGACTCCTGCCCCGGGCCTGTGTACCACATAATGAGAGTTAAATGGTCTGCAAAACTTCTAGTGCGGAGATTAATTTCACCAGAGATGAATATGCTTCATGCGTTAATTTGTACAGTGAACGCAGCAGTCACCTCTCATACGGAGAAATGATATGCACAGAGCCTAACTGTAGACTTCAGGGTGGCGTGTCAAGAAGATAGTAAGTCTGGCTTTAGGGCACTACAGCCATGGCCGTATGACCCAAAGCACTGAACTAACTCTTCTAGTTCAATTACTGTAGTTTTCTTTTGAAGGGGTAACTTTTCCTTGGCAGACTACACCAGCTCATGTATTGTCTGTCTGTACCACTCATAATTTTATGGCAGCTCAGCTGTCATCTGTCCTCCCACAACCAGCATAAAAACCCAGAGTTGTCACAGGCACCACCTCATGTGCTCTGGCTGATGTGGCATAAACACAATCGTATATTCCTGCCTTATCCAAATGAAACTTGTGTTGATGGATGGTGGTAGGTCACGGATCTACTGTGGCTGCGGAAACATAGTCTTGGTAAGACCCTCCATTAACATCTAATCATCCTTCTCCTACATTAGTGACTCTAACAGCACTTAGCAATGATATATAGGAAACAGGATGGTAATGGTGTCATATAAACACCTGAGAGAGAGAACACTGAGGACAGTTGCCACTAGAGACCTATTCTGTAGTGGCTCCTTGTATAGTGACTCCATCAGTTTTGGCTCATATCTTTCTCTCTTCTCCAAGGCAGAAGGATACCCAGTTTTACAGGCCAGAAGGAAACAGAGGAGACTAATGTGTAAGGCTCCACGGTCCCCATACTTATTATTTCTAAAAATAACTATTAAGTCTTTATGAGCTCCTTTTATGTGGAACCTTTCTTTTCTCTGTGGACCAAAGAAGAAAAAAAGAGAAATAGAGGACCTTGAAGCTAAAGCATCTTATGCCTTCTGTGAGACAGCTGGAAAACTCTGTTTTGGGGAATTCTTACCCAGTCAGCGGTGCAGTGGAACAAGCAGGCTGAATCTGCTACAGCACAGGATGTGCTCCCTAAAGAAATGAATCAAGTCCAGTGCTTTGGCATTTTTCACAATAACAGGCTTTTCCTGCACCACAGCAATAGGACTGTCTCTCCTGCATTTTTCCAGGAACGAGAAAGAAAAAGATGACCCTCACGTGGGAAACTCCACTCAGACCTTTCACAAAGCTGTGAGGGAGTCAGACCTTGGGTAGGACTACCTGCAATCAGGAACTGCAAAAATTTTCTTCTACAAAACTGGTGATTATTCTTGTGACAATTTAGAGGGATGGTTTTTTTGCATCTCCTTTCACGCTCCAACCTTGCTATGTTGTGTGTAATTTTTTGTTTCTGTTTTTTAAAGAACATCATCTTCCAAATAAGCTTATAGACACATACTGGATAACTGTGGGCTTTGCGCTATGCTTTGCATTTCAATAATGATTGCTACAGTATATGCTTTAACCGCTGTGCTCCCTCTATAACTTGTACACAGTTATAGGTAGTGTTGTTGCCAAAGCCATCATGTGATTTATTGACTCTCCACTGGGACAAGGGGGAAAACAGATACAACTTTGTGATTTTATTATAAGGAGACTGGGTTAATATTTCTAGGTGAAGCAAGCTACTATACCGAGTTCAAACATCTGAAGAGGGAGGTTAAGAAATCCTGAGTGTGGGGTGTAAGGATTATTCTGTCCTGGGGCAGTGCAGACGTCGTCTGAGGCGGGGAGCAGGAGAAGAAAGGAGACATTGTGACCCAGTTCCAACACCTCCTGTGTATACAGACGGAAGTGCTTAGCCTGTAGAGGGACACGCGCGGGGGAAGAAATAGGAGAGAATTACAACATGGCACTTATATAAACAACACCCCAAATGATATAAAACATTAAAGAAAATTTGCACAACATCAAGCTCGGAATTTTTATAAAACATAAATATTTGGGGGGGGGCCCTAAATGTGGGTTCATGTCACTACATAAAATAAAGATTTAATGCTGCAATGTTCCACATTAAAACAACACACACAGGCACAACCCCCCTGAAAACAACATTTATGTTTCTTATTAGGCAGAAAATGATCACATGCCATGTGCTTTTCAAGATTATGATTGCATAATTATGTGAAAACATGAAAATGGATTCAATTAAAAACCTTTAAGATTCAATTTAGGGTTGGTTAAGAGAAATATGCAGCTCTCCCTCAACACAGCACTGAAAAGGTTTAACAAGTGCTGGAGCAAGAGAAAATGGCACACACAGGAGTTGGCCTGAGGCTGCTGTAGAGCTGCTGTGTGCAGCACTGCATTTTACCCTGGGTATGCAGCAGTGTCACTGTCCATGATTCTGTTTACCACAAAAATAATAAAAATACATAAATAAATCTGTTGAATTAAAAATTCAATTCATTAACGTAGAAGTTTGGTCCTGAGTCATCAAAACATTTACAACTGTGTTTAACTGCAAGGTCATGTTTATGTCTCTCATGCACAATAGGCGAGCTTAAATCCTTGGCTGAACTGCAGCCTAAGGAACATATTTAACACTGATTTAAATATTTTAGTCCCTAGCTCAAAAAAAAAAAAGAAAAGATGCACAAAAGCTATAACCTCCAAGAAAATACACTAGCATAGAGACCTGTACAGAGCCCTATTGAATTAGAGTGACCACAAGGCAGCACACCATCTGTCTTAATTTTGGATTTACTTGAGTCTTACTTGGCTCTTCCCAGACTAGAAGGTGCAGCACTGATGGATTCCTTTTTGAAAGCAAAGCCTAAACTTTTTAAAATCAAGAAATGTAGAACCAGATTAATTTATTTTAAGGCCACATCTTTCTAGCTGCACAAACAGACCTTGAAGTGAATATAATGATGATTTACTTCTACTTTAAGCCCTCTTTACCCTTGTAGACCAAAATAAAATGGAATTCATGTAAACAAGAAACAAACTCCTTAGCTTATTTTTTCATGGATCTTTCACGTCATAGATTATCCTCCCTGACTTCTTTATTTATTCACATATGCGTTTCTTGTACCTAAATGTAAAGCCAGAAGCCAGATACCTCTCCTCACCCACAGCAATCTGGAGATCTGGAACTATGTGTTTTAGAAGTGCTACGTTTATCTGTGTGTAAAAGAATAGCAAAACGCTGTGTCTTCAGCAGGCCTTTCATACACCCTCACTATTACCTCCAAGAGAACAGTCAATTGCCCTGCTTGCCTGGAAAAAATACCTATTTTTCTTTGCCAGCTAGGTAAAGGTGCTTGCAACTACTAGTTTTGTGCAGAAGTGCTTATTTGCACCTGCCTGAAGTTGCACAAATATGCTAACAGATGCAAAAGTAGGAGCTAATTGAAAAATTGTCTCCTAATCCTTCTATGTTCAAATATCCAGGACGATAGCTGTTTTATTGAAGATGTCCCCGTCCCCCCCCCCCCGATTAATGAATACAAAACTTCTCTGCTTTTCTTTTCTTGCAGCCATAACATTTAATCCCTACTTGCAAGTTACACAGTTTGTAGCTTTTAGTTGTATTCTTAAGAATCAGTTTTTAAAAAGGTGATAAATAGCACAAAGGAAAATACCTGATGCAGAGGTAGATTGATCTGTTTAAGGAGAGCTTTCACTGCCATCTGGAGCTCATACAAGAACAATTGAGTAGGGCAGTCTGAAGTATGATCCATACTTTCCACAGATTCTGAGCCAGAAAGTGTTTGGATCCATTCCCACTCATCTCTGTATGTTGAGTCAAGTTAAAATTAGAAATATAACAAAAGTTCAGTGCACAAGCAGGAATTCAGTGTATGTGCATTTGGGATCTGTTGATAGTTTAATCCTCACACAGCAAAACATTCTAAACTTGTGCTATCCTGATTGTTTGTGGCTAAAAATCTAACTTTGAAAAGTTTAATTTTTCTAGCACATGCACATCAGGCTGAACATTCCTTGCAGACCTGTGAAAGTCAACTGCCTTTGAAATATTTCACTAAGGCTTCTCACTCCAGGTTTTCTTTTTCACATACTTCATCCCCTATCTACCACAATATTTTAAAAAGCATGCATTGGAAATGACAACAGTGGCAATTAGCAAGAAGTTTAATTTCTGTGACAGACTCTCTTGTACTCACTGGAGCCAAAGAACTTCCCAGTTTGCTCAACACATGTCCATTCTAGACCTGATAAACATGGGAATCATCTTTCTGGATCAAATCCTTGATTCACCCTGCCCAGTATTCAGTCTTGAAAAGCAGCCAGCAACAAACATTCAAGAAAAAAAAGTACAGGAAACCCCACTACAAGAGGAGTAATAGATGTGGTACGATTTGCTCCTAAAGATCTGATCTTAAACTTCAAGAGTCAGAGATTGTTATAAACCCTGAAGCACTAGGCTTCATATTCCTTCCAAAATTTTTGTTAGTATTAACTACTACATTCTGGATATCTGTTATCCATATAGATATCCAGTTCCTCTTTCCTCATGCAAAATTATCAGCTGGTTGCTGAAATGATATGGGATTAAAAAGCTCCAGAAAAAAGCCAATAAAATGTGTTTCCCACTAGGCAAGGACTAGGCAGTACAAACAAGTGCACTTGCCCAATAGGCAAGGGAAGCAATGGACAAAGGGGAAAATGGCTTTGCCAGAGCACAGCGGTTCAATGGTGATAGCATTTGTCTGAATATGTGTTTTCAATTGCTGTGTGTTTGCTGTGGATTAGAGCAAGAAACCAGATATTACATAAGAGAATACACAGAAAAATCACCAACACCCCATGGTCAATGAAAATCAATAGAAAGGGCAACACTGAAGTCACTGGAGGCTGAATCAGGGCTGCACGCTATGATCTTCCTAACAGATATATGGAACATCATTAGCAATGGGCAGAATCTGAGCCAATACTATCCTCAGAAATCAATGGGCTCGTATGTATAGGCCTTCTGGATAGGCCTTCAGATTGCTGCAAACACACAGGTGCACCTGTTTAGTTCAGCACTGATCTTTATGTGGTACACACCTGAGCCAAACTTTGCTGGCAGCTGCAATTTTGCAATGGCAAAATTGCCTTAGCATTTAAATTTTGATCAGTTGTTTCAAACTTAAAACAAATGTTCTCTCTCTACATATGTGTGTGTAAATATGTATGTATTCACTTACTTGGAGACATTACTGTTGTCTCGGATTTTAACATGACACAGGACGTTAGGCAACTTCTGCAACACAAGCACTTTGATTTGATCCACAGAACTGCAGAGTTTAAGGTAACCCAGATACAAGCCGGGAGGGAGGCGTTGCTGACTTCGTTTGTGATAGGAAAGTATGTCCTGTTTTAAGAGAAACAGCCCTACATAAAAATCTCTTTTTTTTTTTTTTTCCACATAAGCAGAAGAGTTTGGGATCAAAAAGCAACAAATGTTTTTACAGCCGTCTTTTTATTTCAACAGTGTTCCCAATTCGCAAAGCGTTTAAGCACATGCTTAAGCATATAAATAAGCTCTGGTAGTTTGGATGCACTTGGACAACTTTTTACTTAAAGCCAGGTTCTGGTTTACAGTAAACAGGTTTACAGTTTACAGGTTCTCTAAGCTCTCCACGTCATGCAGGAATTGGCTCTAAAAACCTGAGGTTTCAATCTTCTACAACTGTAGTATTTAAACTAGCTTAAATAACACCCAGCTCTGCACTCCTGTCTGATCATTTCAGCAGTGAGCTGGGTCAGGGAACTGATTCAGCTGAAAAACAACTCAGGAAAAGGAGCAGTCATTTTTCAGCCAAAGCAGTTCCCTGGTTCATGTTTCGTACGTAGCTACACAGATGGAGCAGAGCAGCATTGGGAGAAAGCTGTCACCTGGGTAAGGTGGGAGAGAGGGGCTGCATAAGCCGGTGCTGTCACCAGAGAAATGCATGGAGAGTCACAGCCTACATCTCTCAAAAACCTGCTCTCTATCACCTGCTGTCAACAGGAAGATCTCTATGAGCATGGGGGTTGGTGGTTTGCAAAGTTTAATTAATGGCTGTGTTTTCTGAACAAATATCTTTATCAACAGATAGAGCTTAGAAGGAATTAATAATGATGGCATATTTGCTGAAGCCAGGAGACGTTTTTAAGGCTATGTATAGCAGTCCCCCAAAACTACCCTAAAAATGACGTCTGCTGCCATCCTGAGAAATGTGTGCTTCTGCAATGGGTGAGGATTAAGACACCTGGCCTTATGCCTTTACTCTTGGAACCATCAGATTATCTGCCAGTGCTATGCTTGGCTCTGACCAATGCAATTAGACCCTCATTTTCACAAGCACTTCATGAACAAAATACCCATTCGATGATTAAACAAGTAATACAAGAAAGGGTGGGCATTAGATAGGAATGTGTAAACCATTAGGGGAACATTTTTTCCACTAGGATCTCTGTGGAAATCTGATCAGGCCTGTATTTTGGGTTTCCTAATATAAAACTTTTGCCCAGATTGACATTTTTCTACACCTTTAACACATTTTAATACATTAAATCTAACATAGATCAGGTAAGTTTTATTGTCTTTTGGAAATTTTTTAACGTTTCTAAAACGTGGTAATGTATATTTTGATTGCCTGTCAGTTTCCGGTACAAAAAGCAGAGTCTCTGCCCAAGAAAGTGCCTCTAATTCAAAAATTAACCACAGCAGTCATCGTCTTGTTGAGGTTACTAAAGAAGGGACTAAGACAATGATTTGTCTTCCAGTATTTTGGGTAACTATGCAACTGAGTTTTAGAGAGATTGGCTACTGACATTTTGAGAGAAATATGTTGCTGTTACCTACAGAAAACGTATTTATCTTTATGTGAACTATGTATGTTTAACATGAGTTTACAGATACCCCTGAATCTTGAAGGGCTGAAAACCCATGGCTCTCAATGACGTTAACTGAACTGACTAGGCAAAGCAACTTCTAAGATCAGTCCTTACCTTGGTATTTTTCTAATTGTGAAGTCAAGGGGCATGTTATGCAGAAATTAAAGAGGGTTGTGGTCAGCAAAGAATTCTTTAGCAACTATACCAGGCTCCAAGGAATGCTGAACCCCACAGAACAAGTTTATTAAGTAGAACAGTAAAGTTTTAAACCTAGATTTAGTGTTCAAGGTTGGATGGAAAAATCTTATGGAGTGTAGAAATTGTAAGTGTCTGTATAGGTGCTTAAGAACATCCCAGAGAATTTTAAAGATTTTTATATCCCTTGCAACAGAACTCTATAGCATGGTTTCCCGAAACTGATAGAAACTGTACTATTCTGTGCTAGGACTTTGAAGTAATTTCTTTAGAATCTCATGGATATTTTAAATATTAAGGATCTGATCCCAGACCCACTAGAAGTAATATAAGTCTTTGCTTTCAATGGGAGCCTTGCCATTAATTTTATTGGGCACTGGATTAAGGCCTAAAATTCTACAAGACTCTTCCAAAAGTCAGGGCTCTGGCACAGGCTTTACAAAAGCAAATAACATACAGTAAGAGAAGCAAAGCACTACCTGGATTGTTATAAGCAAGATGTCTAATGCTGTTGGCTCCTCTGGAGTTGAAAGGGATTTCCTCTGGCTTTGTAGTTTGGATATCTGCATCCATTTGCCATTAAAAAATGAATAAAGACTCTCCACTTCTCTTATAGTAACTATCAGCATATTGCCATGTCGATCCTTGATTGGCTCATAAAAAACTCTGCCTAAGTTGTGAGTTCCCAGCAAATTCTAGAAAACAAGCAAATTATAAAATGAGAGTTATATATCACATATCAGGAGAATGGTATTTTTTGAAACTGAACTTTGTGCTCACTGACATCAGTCCTATTGACTTCAATAAAAACTAGACACACACTGTTTCTCAAACCCTTGCCCTATGGTCATATCATTCAGTGTCAAAAGGAAAAGTTTTTCCCTAGGTTGTGTTTGTGGATTGAATTGTGGATCCTTCGATGTATTTGGTCCAGCAGCGTTTAGTCCAACATTTAATGGAGAACATCAGCAAGACTATTACAACCCAATGCCCTTGTAAAAGGAAACACTGCAAAGTAATTCACTTGAACAGAACTTTCTATTTTTGCCCAGTCATGTAAAGATAAAGGATGCAATTTTCAAAAGCATTCAGTGTTGGTCTACGGGTGATTCCTTTGGTATCAACCCTTCTGATTTGAACTTACTGAAGAGCTAGGTGCTTATCTTAACCTCCCCATAACCAAATGTCAGAGATGATACAAAATTCTTCCTCTATCCCCAAATCATTCATATTGGACACTTCAAATGTTTTCTGTTAGCGTTGTTAACTATAATCTCCATTTTCTGTTCTCTGTTTTAAAATTATTCAGCAAGAGGCCCTCATATCTGTGTTGAATGTAAATAATTCTGGAGCTAAACTGTGGGGTGTGTTTGTGAAAGAACACAGAGGAATTTGAAGAGACGTGGACCCTTTTCCTTTTACTTCAGATACCAAGAATGTGCTAGACAAAACCGACAGAAACTAACAAACTACAAGGGCAAAGCTCTCCAGGATAATATGTGAGGATTAAAGAAAAGTAATTTTAAAAGACTCCGCATAAAATACATATTTTGGTCAAAATCCCTTTCCTCACACAGTAAGGCATCTGCTTATAGGTGCAAACACATTCAATCCAGTGACCAGCCACTGAAGAGATTCCCAGATGTCTTAAAGAAAAATGCCTAACATTTAAAATATGCTCATTACTTTGCGACTTTTCAAGAGATCTACAGTAAGCTGGATAGGGATGGGGGTAGTTTAAAATGAAAACTTCAATTCGCAATGTAGCACATTTTATGTTTAGGGAAGTGCTGTACATTAACTTAATGACATTGTAAATGGATAGATTATCCTGAATTTATTTATCTGTAGTTAGCAGGCAATATTTACTTATAAACTGTATTATTAAATTGTTTATAAACTCTAGGTAGTCAGCACAGTGACTGCCCTTTATGTGGCATAACTTAGCTATTTTAACTTTATGCGTCCCTCTCCAGGGCGTACTGTTGATGTCTATATAGCACGTCCTCTCTTCTTTTTCTAACTGTTCTGCCTTTTGAGGTTAGCCTCCATAACTGATTAACATGGGGTGTTTTGAGTACACATTTTGTATTAACGCATGTGTCCACAGGTGGGACAAATCATTGCAGGTAGATGTTAGCCATCTAGTTGTCATAATAATCACTGCAACATATGAAAACAAACAGTTCTTTACTGTCACTGACTGTATATGCTGAATGGCATTCCAGCACAGAGAATGGGGGTGCCTACTAATATAAATATGTGACTAATTCATATACTAAAAAAGTTTTGTGTCTGCTTAGCTTGGCACCAAATCACTTGCGTTTTGTTTGCTTTAGTTGTCTAGTGGTAACAACAGGCAAAATTACAGTCCCTGTTGTCTCTGAATCTACTGATCTAGTCCCTTAGCAACTGTGTTGTCACTGATCTTTTCCATTCTGTCCTAAATTCCTGCGGAGTCAGTCTATAACTGCCTCAATAAAATGTATTCAACCATATAAACTTTATTGAGACCCATCCATTGGTGGATCCCATTAGGCCACACACTGTTAGAGGTTGGCAGATCGGTGACAATCCCTGTGTTCATCAGGGGACCAAGCTAACAGAACAAACGTTAAGGGCAATAAATTTGCCAGAAATTCAACAGAGCCATATACCACATGGACACATTTGCTATATCTCTGTGCTTCAAGCTCTGCTCTTAACATGTCTGGTAGCAAATAGTAACACAATGTACTAGGAATCTTGGTTATCTTGAAGTGCAGTCCGTGCATACTAGCAATGCTCTGTTAAAGGCAATCTGCACAGATGGAATGAAACTGAGCTAACCAAAGGAATATGTGCTACCTAAGCTGAGCTAACCACACCAGAGGGAACATTCAGCAGATATAGTTAAAACTTTCTCTAGCGACAGCTCAAAGGACTGACAAGCAGCGGCTGCTTAACACAGGTGGTCCTTCAATAAAGGTACAGCAGACTGGCATTCCATATATTTCGGGATACTTTGGGGAAATCAGTCAAGACAGGTGGTTGCCCAGGAAGGCTACTCTCTTGTACAGCGTGCTTTGCCAAAAGATGTAAAACAAACCCCACATGGATATTCTTAATAATGGCCACAAAGTATCTGGCTCTCATAGCTGCTATAAAACCTAGCTTATTGCATTGACTGGCAATAACAAGAGGGATGGCTGCGTGGCTGATACATCAGCCAAGCAATATGAAGATCTTCATTATAGAATCATAGAATCATTAAGGTTGGAAAAGACCTCTAAGATCATCGAGTCCAACCGTCAAACCAACACCACCATGCCCACTAAACCATGTCCCTAAGCGCCTCACCTACACGTCTTTTAAATACCTCCAGGGATGGTGACTCAACCACTTCCCTGGGCAGCCTGTTCCAATGTTTAACTACTCTTTCAGTAAAGAAATTTTTCCTTACATCCAATCTAAACCTCCCCTGGTGCAACTTGAGGCCATTTCCTCTCGTCCTTTCGCCAGTTACTTGGGAGAAGAGACCGACACCCACCTCGCTACAACCTCCTTTCAGGTAGTTGTAGAGAGCAATGAGGTCTCCCCTCAGCCTCCTTTTCTCCAGGCTAAACAACCCCAGCTCCCTCAGCCGCTCCTCATAAGGCTTGTTCTCCAGACCCCTCACCAGCCTCGTTGCCCTTCTCTGGACATGCTCTAACACCTCGACGTCCTTCTTGTAGTGAGGGGCCCAAAACTGAACACAGTATTCGAGGTGTGGCCTCACCAGTGCCGAGTACAGGGGCACGATCACTTCCCTACTCCTGCTGGCCACACTGTTTCTGATACAGCCCAGGATGCCATTGGCCAATTGCCATTAATTCCATGACTGTACCATAGATTTTTCTGGGAAGCTTTGGTGACTTCATTCAAACAAAAGGCAGGAGAAAGCAAGGCCTGGATATACTTTTTCTGTAAGAATCATGCGCACATCTTTTTGAAAATGTAGTTTCCCACAAAAGTAAATATTTTACGAAAGCATCTGCCTTCTAGCTAGAGATTTCATGTTATCATGAAACCCATTCTTCAAAAGCTTTACAATAAGTGCCAAAATGTTCTGCTAGAGAAAGTGTAATTACTATTTGCATAACAAATAGTGGACCGAGACACAGAAGGGTTAAGTGGCCTGTTTAGTACCACTCAGGTTGTATCTGTAGCACAGGTTGGAACGGAACCATCCTGAGAGTCACTGCTATGCCTTAAGAACATGATATGCATAGTGGATGTAGTGCTGCTGTCCCTACTACTGTGCTGAGGGGTCAGCACAAGATCTATGCACCACTTAATCTCTCAGTCTCTGTTTTTAAGGGTCTAAATAGGTCTCTGACTGGCTCTCTGCACAAAGGTACATTTCACCTTAAAAATTTTGGCAGCTCAATTAAGAACTTAATGAAAGATTCATTTTTATTTCTCTGCTGACAATCCACAAGAGCGTAGCCATCCTGTTTATCAGACAGTGTAGTTCTGCCCTAGAAGCCGTACTTGAGCAGTTTGTAAGCCATGGATGAATTGAGTCATTCTGGAAACTTCAGCAGTCTGCTTGTCCTTACTGTTGGGGACAGAAGCTACCTACTGCTGCAGGTTCCCATATAACACAAGGAAGTGCTAAATCTTACCCGGAGTTTAAATGCTTCATTAATATATTAATAATTAATAGGCCTTCTAAGAGGCTTTTGAGCAGCAAATATTAGGATTATAACTCTTGAATTCCCAATCTGCAAACCCACAGGCATATCTGTGGTCATTATTTACTGGTTCATATCTGTTTTTTTCTTCGTCTGCCACTATCGTTTCTTTCCTTTCTTTTTCCTACTCTTTACTTTTAATGTAACTCCTTCCTTCCAGCTGGCAAGAGAGGCTCAGTAGCTCATTTCATTGTAGATGATAACGCTGCTCCAAAGAACAGGCCAGTGGGGAGTGGTGAACCATAGGACAGCCGGCAGCACTATCCCTTAGAGACCAGAAAGTCACTAAGTTAATAGTTAGAAATATGCAATGCAACCAACCTGTAGCTGTGCTGCTGCTGAAAGCATCTTTTGCCTGGCTTGAAGTGCTGTTGATGAGGACACGGATATAGACATATTCTGCCTTAGCCATCTGATATCATCCCACATGCAAGACAACTGCAAAAATATATCCAGTTTGATCAGTTTTTGTTCTCAGCATTTACAAAAGCAGAAAAGAAACTAAAAACATTTTGGACTTGGAAAAATCACTAGACCGCTCATTTTGAGTTTCTACAGATGGCAATGACTTGCCTACATAAACATGAAACAGATATTGAATCAGACACAGAAGTTGTTCTGTAAACATCATGCACCTATTTAAATTGTTTTTTGGACTATATGTGTAAAATTGATTTACTGTTCTTTGGGGTATAAAAAATAGTGTGAAGATATCTTGAATGATGGCATAATCATAATACCAACTTCAAAACTTCTAGTTATTTCTTTAGGCTCTTCCTCTAAATGTGCATAAAACCTTTATGTACCCAAGTAGCAATCATTTATGTAGGATCATACATTTAAAAGAGCTAATTGGGCCACAGTCAGTGACCCAGTCAGAATTTAACCCATCTAAATGGTTTGTGCAAATTGCATTTTAACATGAGTGAAATGTAAAGCACTTCATCATTTAAATTTTTAATAATATTTTTCATATATTCAGAATGATGAGCTAAGGCCTATGCACGGCTAGCAAAAAATTTGTAGAAGCAATATATGAAATTAGGCTCCTGTTACCTTTGTGAACCACAGGAAATCCTGCATAACTGAACTACTGTGAGAGTCATCAATTTCCACAATTGGGATTTGATCTTCATTGGTTACTATTAAATTGTCTTTGTAAAAAAATATAACAGATAAGTAGAGTCCCCTAAAGAAAGAAGGAAACATTGTCAAACACCTTTCATGTCTATTCACATCCACGCCAAATTTTAGTCAAAGAATCATAGATGTTAAGTTCTGAGGAGACAAATTGAATCATCCTGTCTTAACTTCTGTTTTATATAGATCATGCAACTTCAGCCAGTGAATTCTGAAAAATATTTGGGAAGCTTAGGAATCTAAGAAATTACGAATCTGTGCAAGCCACTGACATGAGTTTTAGTAAGAATTTTGCCAGAGTAAACAGTACACAATGGAGGCTTTATGTCCTTTAGAAATCAGAAATTTTACCAAAAGTTTTTATCATTAATGGGCTTAGTTCTGCCCCCATTTACTTCAGAGTAAATCTGAAGTAACTCAATTGAAATCAGGTGGGTTATTATGGATTTACATTAGTGTAATTGAGTGTAATTTGGCCAGCATATCTGCAAAACTGTTTATAGAGATCATTCCTTTCAATATTTACCCTTCCAATTAGTTACATACATTAAGTAGTTGCCTTAGGGAATTTAAAGACTCTGGAGAGCTCTTCTGAAAGAATCAAACTCTTATCAAAATACAAAGAAGAAAAAGCGAACTGAACACTCCTGGCAATGAAAGAAGAAATAATCCAGCGTAAGCAACTTCCATTTGCTAAAACAAATCATCAAGGCTGAGGGTTGTTTGGGTCACACTGCGTTACAAACCTAGCTAAAGGTGTTAAAGAATTCTAGATGTGTTGCTTGTTGCCAATGGACTATTAAAACATGTTATCTGAAACCTGCATTTTATATTATGAATGAAATAAATACCATAGTTTCATTATTGAGCAGTAACAGAGGCAGTACTTCCAAAACACCTCAGTAACTACACTTTGTGTTTGCACAGAATATTTCACTCTGTTACAATTCAAATCCATTACCAACAGTAACAATGAAAAGATTCTATTGATTTCAGTAGGAACTGGAGCATTATTTTCCTATCAGCTGCACCAGTCTTACATTATGTGATTTTATCAGGTTCATTCTGATTGATGGCTGTTGCATTGGTAGTGGAATCTTCACATATATTTCTACGGTGCTTTTCACTATTACATAAAAGCAACAACTGCTGGCTAAAACTCAGAATGTTTGGGAGATAAAATGAATGACAAACCGTTTCAGAGTCTTCACAAACTTGTTCGATGAATGGAAAAGGTGCTTCAGGCTTCTGGAAACTGATTGCTTGCGACCAGCATTCTGTAATTTAGAACTTTCTAAAATGGAAAATAAAAAGCAAACCAAACCCAGCACTTAAATTTCAGTTAGTATCTCATAAAGAACCTTTGTCTCTTGAACCACAATACTAAATTTCAGTCAGTGCCCACTATATTCCTTTCAAAAGACAATATTTAGAAACATGCTCAAATACAACCTTTTGCTTATATATTCATTATCTTAGTGATATGCGACAGCAAGCCATTTCCTTACTTGCAGCAAACTCAGACTTGGTAAAAATGTTTTGCTCTTAGGCAAAGTATAGCTTGAACCAGTACCATGTACTCGTAATGTTCAGAACGGATATGAATTTTGCAAGTGGTCTCAAAAACCCAAGAAGAGAATCGAACCATCAGTCAACATTTTAGGGTGTTGTAATTCCTCGGTTTCTGTCCATATATACCTTAAGCTTCTAAGAACTGAATAATTGATGCCCTGGTGATCACTAACATCGCAGCATCACCAGTCTAGTCTAAGTAAAAGCTTTAAGGAAACAAGTAGATTGACCCTCATCTTTCCCTGTATCACACTAAATGCATGTGCTTTTGTTTGGATTTTTTTTTCCCCATCACAACAATTTCCACTCACCTGTATTGCTTCAGAGCTTTCACAGTTACATTTGCTCCCTAGTAATCTGGAATCCAAGGAAGAGGTGTTTAACTCATTTGTTCACTTCATCTCAAAGCTGAGACCTGCTGTGTGCCTGCAAGGATCTCTGGACCAGCTCTCTCAATAGCAGAACTGTATAAATTCAAATATTTGCCCAATATTCTAAAAAATGTGGTTAAATTTGTATACATTGTATTATTTTTCACTTTCGTGAATTTGACTTAATGTCTTTCCTTCTCTCATGCATGGCCTGAGTTTCCCTGTAAGCCAAAGAAAAATCTTCCAGTGAGAACTGAAACTCGCAAGCTCTGTGAAACAGCTGTCCCCACCTGTATACCTGTAAAGCAGATTTTAGAGGGAATGCCAATAGATGGCAGTCAGGAACATGCAGGATTGTATAATGTACAATGTATTGTCAGTTGTTGTTGTCCACATATGGCATTTAAAAGGAACGGGTGCTTAAAACTGTTTGGGGCTTTTTTTGCATTGTCTTTTGCGATGTCCCTCCTGTTTAATGCTGTTGTAAGAGAAACAGCAGAAACGTTTAATTTAAAAAAGAATTAATTCTTCAGATATATACTGTGATCTGAAAAGAAAGACAAAAAGAAAAATGTAACTGTGAAACTACGTCTCAGTTTTCCAGGGTCTGACTGTTTATTTGGATGAAGCATGGATATCCATCCAGACTGAAGCGTGAAACATTTTGAGGGACACCCTTCTCCAGTGGGGAAAAATATGACTCATGAAGAACTATTTGCTGACAGCTGCTAATCAGTCTGCTTAGGCGTTTTCAGAGTAACATATTTCCCACTTAGCTCCAATGCAATAGAGGAGGGTGTCTATCTGTGTCTCCCTAGTGAGTTTTAAGTTTGAACATTTAAAGAACATCTAAATTTGCTCTTGTCAAAACCCCATCTGTGTAAGTGCTCAACATATTTTTAAATGATGAATAAATTTGCACCATAATTTGCACATTGAAAACCACAGAAAGAAGACACATTGTTAGCAATAATTACCACTCTGCTGAACAGCAAGTACAAAGAGAACAAGGTCCTATTGGGGGTGAAATCATACAATTCAGATGTATGAGACTTATTAGATCATCAAATCCATTGTCTTTCCAGTGCAAACTTGTTCTCTGTGGCATATTCCCCAATACGCTGTTCAGTTTAGTTTTAACAGACTCATCCAAATCCATGACTGCTCCTTTGATGCAACTGATCTTGGTTTTCTTTTCCTCTTAAAAAAATTCATTTGTTTTTCTATCCATATCTCCTCAGGTAATTTTTATTTTACTGTGAACTTTTTTCAGTATAACACGGTAATGTAAACCAAATGCTACATGAAAACTCCTGTCTCACTGTTTCCTTCTTCCAAGGTTAAGACCAATTTAGGAATATAAATTTCATTCTAATTATGCAATTGTTATTTTCTTCTATATTAAGGTTGGAGGGAATGGAGGAGGAAATTGCTGAGGGCAAAGCGACATGATTCTGTATAAAACACCCAGAGACTGCAGCATTAAAATAAGAGGGCACATTACAAGTGAAATATATGTTATTGGGCTGTTCAGTGGTTTGGGTTTAGTCCACAGCTTTGCAGAAGCCAACAGCAAAAGAAATAATGTAAAACTAGATGGAGACTGTAAACTCTCCTACATTGCTATTTGCTTTTGTTTTACAGTACAGTGTGTCTAGAAGCCAAAAAACATGGAGCTGAGATTAGGGGATAATTTGGATCTACAGGAAATGGAACTTTGTCTGTTATTTAATTAACTAATAAATAACACAGAGTTACCTTTATAGAAAAGCCCCAGTAACAGCAAAGTAAGTTTATATTAACAAATGATACAGCAATAGAGTTGTGAGCTCTTTTAGCAGAAGCTCAGGAGCGAACAAATTGTGGCTGAGATTAGAGAATTTCCAGTGATTTAGATCAGAAGCATTGAAACGTGGATTACAGTAGGCAATTAGCTACAAAGGTATATTTACAACATTAGCGGTTTTTCTCTTCTCAGGTAGGATATATAAATGTTTCTTTGCAGTTCACTTAAATACAACAGATACTTAAAAGTAACATAAGGCGGTTGTGGAAGAATAAGAACAAACTTGCACACTCAGGCTGCTAGTATGCATCTGGGGTCTCTGCTCTAGAGGAATGTCTGTTATGCTGTGCCATTTCTCTGAGGAGGAAGATCATCTGGAATTCTTTGTCCTATCACTAGACAAGTGGGTGCCTCTCCTCAAGTGCGGCAGATGTGAAGTAAATGGAATTACCTCAGTGCAAAATTATCTGAGATCTTAGCCCCACAAATCAGACAGCCTGTGGAACAGCTAAATATCGTTTAGGGTGACCCTAAATAAGGAAGCAAATTAGCACAAGATGAGCTAGATCCCACTGAAATCCTAGTGGAGGGCATAAATCGGGGTTTAGAGTTTACACTAACTGTGTAACCTTATGAGAATACATCAAATAGCTGGAAACTTCCAGACAAATTCAAACTCAATTTAAAGCTGCATATTTTTAGCAGTGCAGACAGCTGACACTGGGATAATGTGCATGGAGACATAATTCCACGCAGAAGTTAAAGGCCTAAGTAGTGGCCAGAAACCTCAATAGCTTGAGACCATGATAGATTCTGTATTACCTCACCTCAAGGTGGGATGTCTTTCAAAAGAAAATTCTTGTGAAGAAGCTATTGGCATGACAGTCATATTACTGGATGGTGTATTTTGGATTACAAAGTCAGGCTCAACAGCTGAAATTGTAACTTCTTAAATTCCCCACCTGAACTTCTCAGTCTATGGCTTGGCTCACAAGCCTGCTTTTGTATATTCTCACAAATAATTATAATCTAAACATTTTAAACGCCCTGTGGAATCAGAGATCCTTCTCTCTGTTAAATGCAGTAAAACTATGCACTCTGCCTGTGAATCAAATTACAATTAGAACATTTTTATTTCACCTCTGACTGGTCTAGTAAAATACATTTCAACCAAATTTCAGAAAGAAAATATCTGGTAAGCATTTTACTGAAGAGTTGGGTTCCTTTCTTAATGAAGCATCACACAATTACTTAATCCACTCAGAATTGTTTAGAAAGAATGATCTACAAGAAAAAAATACTTAAAAAATACATTTGAAGTGTTGCCAGGACATACAATTGTAGTAACTCAGTTATGATAGTCTGTAGCATGGTATTATGGAGACAAATGGATGGCTGTTGTTTGTAATCATGAGGGTTTTCCAGAAGATTAAGCAGATGAAAGCAAAGCTTCCTAAGTAATTCCCTAGGAGATTTCATCATATCACAGAGCAGGTTCAAAAGCAACAGCTGATCTAATTCCAAAAGCTCTTAAACTCACTGTACATTCCAATGTATTCTTCCTCGTATTTTGGTAAGCTTGTTTTCTTCAGCCCCTGAAATGCAAAGCATAGGGCAAAAGGCAGGCTGCAGTGCAAAGCCTGAATGAACAGACTTGGGCAAGAGATCTGCCTGGAATCTGGGCAATTTAACCCTCCCTGATCATGCTGGAGCAATAGCACACAGCCTTGCTCTTCTAGCTCCTCTGTATTCTGAGGCTTTTGCCTATGTTATCCAAGTAACCTCAGACCTTTTAGATCGATTACCTTCTCAGTTTTTTCCACCTCCCTTGCACTCTTCCTCCACTCTCCTTCAACCAGCCTGGGCATCATGAGTGTGATATCCCACAGAGGAATCACTTAGTGAAAAGTCAAGGTGCCAACACCCCAGGTTTGAGTCCTGTCATTGGACATGAGGAAAAATTTCTTTACTGAAAGAGTGGTTAAACTTTGGAACAGGCTGCCCAGGGAAGTGGTTGAGTCACCATCCCTGGAAGTATTTAAAAGACGTGTAGATGAGGCGCTTAGGGACATGGTTTAGTGGGCGTGGTGGTGTTGGTTTGACGGTTGGACTCGATGATCTTAGAGGTCTTTTCCAACCTTAATGATTCTATGATTCTATGGTTCTGTCTCTGTCTTCACCTAGCTTTAATTCATGCAGAGCTTGATTCTGCTCTCATTTATAAACCACAGCAAATCAATGGTTGTAAGCAGATTCAAGGATACCCTACAAACAATGTCCAGCTATTTACTGGCATCTCTAAAATGAATGAGGAAGACAGAGGTTACAATATTAACATATAATCAAAGAAGAGTGTGGTAAAGAGAAGCATGATAAAGAATGGATAAAAGCCTGGGCAGGTCCTCAGCTTATGTATAACAGCATATCCATGCTGACTTCTATCCATGTCAATCAAATCATGCTAATTTACATTAATTAAGAATCTAGCTCAGGCCTCTGTATTATATGAAGCGAACGCCATTATTTGGGCTTTTCAGTCATACACGGTAGCTTATCTCAGATCCTTGATCAAACTCCCCAGATTTCACAGAGGTTGATAAATACCAGAATCAAATTTCAGAGTCAAAGTGATGTCATAATTCCTACATTTGCTGCAAACTCTTTGTCTTGATTCTTTACCAAATTACTGAAATACAAGGGATGGACATCAGTCATATATCTAAGGCAAGTTCCAAAGGCTCTTCTATTATGTTACAATCCTGATTTATCCAAAATATACTACTGTGTAATGCTAGCATTACAAGCAATTATGAGATTTTAATTTGGTTGGAGGCAAGCTCAAGCTGGCTCCACAGTGTAGTACTGCCACATGTAAGCTCCCACATCCTCTTTCAGACATGCAAGAAAATGTTCTGAGCTAAACAGGTTTTCTATATTGTTGTTATTTATTATTTAAGGAAAAGGAGTTAGGAAATCAACAACAGAGTTGTCTGTGCTTTGCTTTGAGACTGAGGTTAATTTCTGGAGCAGTGGAATTTTATAAGATCCAGACACTGGTGTCAGATTCTCAAAAGGAGGGATTTTCTGCATGTTGTTTATAACTGCTTCTGTTCTGGGCTGGTATGTCAGTAAAACAATTTATACTAAGAATATTCTCAGATACTTTATCTCTTATTCCCTGTTGACTAGGAAGGTGGCCTGAAAGACCTGAGATATGTACTAATTTCAGAAAGGAAAGACTGTACCATGTAAAAAAGACTAATAGCATGAAAAAGCTATGTAAGAGAGAGAATACATCATCTGTATTTTCAGTACCAAGGCCACCTGCAAGTGATAATGCTTGTATGAATTTTAATTAGAGAAACAACATTTTCTTACAATATCTCCTTTCCCTTTCCAAGCAACATAGCTGAATAGTTTAAGTTGCTATGGTTACAATGGGTTGTGGCAGACTGTGGATCATCGTGATAGTGACATATTTGCACGTAAAGAACAAAGGCCGCATCTTTCCGTTTCAGCCAGATGATTTTAGCCCTAAGTATTTCTGTGATTTTAAATCAATTGATGCAGCTTGACATAACAGTCATACTAGGTGAAGAAAAATGAAAATTCATGGTAGTTCAACTTTTCAGTTTAAAATAAGTTCCTTTGCAATGAAGCATTATTCCAGTTAGAAGTTTATTTTAAGAAAATAAATAGTACTTTTCAACAATCCGTATAGAACAGGAGTTTATATATATATGCTTTAAAAAGAATGCCAAGCTGTTGCCTTGGCTCTTGAGCTGTTAAAGGCACAGTCTGTTTCTCATGAATGATGAGCAAAGAGCTGGCTGAGGTTCGAACTCTCTCCTAGTTTTGATCCATTCTATTTGAAAATGTAGCAATCTTATCTTCCCGCTGCATTGTGCAAGTATTTTTCATTATAGATTGGCATTACATCCACTAGAGTACTTAGGGTCTTCCATTTGGAGGCAGCCAAGTCCCCTCTTTTTATCCAAAACAGTTGTTAACTCTCTAAAGTGTTTCTTTATATGAAAAAATAAAAGAGACGTCCTTGAAACATTTTAGTGGAATCCTGTGCAAAACTAATTTGTAGGAAAAACCAAATCAATACGTGTGTAGGGTACAGAGGGAGAAAGGGTGTGTCTGTGCTTGTGTGCGTTCTAGCTTTCAGATGTTTTCATCCAACTAATTTCAAGGGTTAAGAGCAAGATAGTGCACTAAAGTGATTCCAGATGGGCCAATATTAATATCTTTCTTTTCCTGATGAATGAGAAGGTATGACCTAGTTAGAAAACTGCTAAAATTACAGGCGCCACAGAGGCTTCAGCTGGTGCCCTACCACATAGATATTTATCCTTACCTCTGCAATTATAATGCTGATGAGCTGCTCGAACCTGCTGAAGGAGACGTTCCAGGGCCTCAGTGTGTCCCCTGTGCCGAGGTTCTCTTCCACTGCAGTCTTTCCAGTCTATTGAACAAAGGAAATAAACAGAAATGAAACACAAAGGAGCAGGAGAAGGTTTTAAAATATTTTCTTGCCTCTGATACTTCTTGGCTTTAGAGGAGTTTTACATCTGGGCGCGCAGGACAAAATGGCAGTTGTTTTTAAGTCTGCTGTTGTTACTTGTATAATAAGTTTCCTTTGCCTTGTGCCAGCTAGGTAATTAATCATAATGATTATTAACAAAGAGCTCACAATCAGCTCCTAGAAGCTCCTGTAGTGACTGACTAGACAATGGCTATTTCTCTTCAGTACATAAATGGCCTCTGTTGCTGTAGTGTCAGAGCTGCTCTCAGCCTCTGCCGTACTGACACTGTCAGTACCTCACTAAGATCACACTACTGCTCCTTCTGCATTTTGTTGAGACACCAGGAGGCTAAATGACTCTCCTACAGTTATATAGAAAACCGATTGCAAAGTGGAGAATGAACATCTTCCTACATCCAGAGCTAGCTCTGTAGCCAGAGAAACATGCTCTGAGTAAAATCGCTTCTGAAAATCTGCTCCCAGCAGAGGCCTGAACAAATGCTGGCAATTCCTGCCCTAGAGTCTACAGTCTGCTCAGCACTGCACTCATGAGGCAAGAAGCTGCGGTTTCTGTCCCACATACCTTCAACCTACACAAAACTTTGTTTTCACTCGTTTGCTGCTAGCTACAATCTCAATCTTGATTTAGAAGAACAGACAATCTCGTCACAAATAGGAGGATGAAATTGTTTGTATCAGAGAGGAGCTTTTTAATTCCAGACTTGACTATTTTCATACTTATAATGAGAAAAAAGTATTGCACCGGTTTCCTGACTCAGAGTAATGGTGGATCAAGGTATTAAGAGATCTGTCTGCATGGGAGACATGCTGCCATCTTGCTGGCATAGAGGCCATGTATGTATTCACAGCCACCAACAAACAGTGTGCTCACTCACTAAATATACAGATCTAGTTTCTAGTGCAAGTTTGGAGTCAAGCATTCCTTCCAATGGGGTCACTGTGCCAGGGGTAAAAATATGTATTTGCTGCATTTAGTATAGCAGCTAGAGTAAGCCCCATGAAAGGGTGGACAGAGAAGACATTTGCTGTCCTGATAGCCTGTGGGCAGTTGTAACAGCTGCAGAGTGGCTATCCTGCATGTCGTATGCTATTGCAGAGATCAAGGGCCAGCTGCATTTATAGCTCTGTGTGGGGAAGCCAGTTCTTAGATCTCCTGTGAGCAGCCAAGAGGAACCAACTGGAACTCACCAATCTCAAAGTGCTTTGGTGTCATCAAACTGGTAGAGTTTCGAACAACCTCATGATTTCTCTATCCCAGTGGTTTCCAAACTTTTTGAGCCTCCAGATTGCTGCCTACCTTAAAAATGACATGGAAATCAGACCAGCTTCCCTCATTGTCCATCACTCACATGCTAATCAATAAGCCTAGAAATGTCACTATCTACTAGGATTTCACAGACCAGCTGCCCAACACTGTCCACCACTTTCCAGGCTGCTACTGTGTATGTGGGGGAAGCATTCACTGTCATGCTACACAGATGTGTCTCCAAGGATGTCACTAACCTTTGATGCTCTGGGATTGGCATGGATCAGGATTAAGCCCTGAAGCTTTCATTTCCCTTGCATATTCTTCTGGCTGCCATTACAGACAACTTTGTAGAGTATTAATGTATTCACATTTAATTTTTAGCTTAGGGCCATATTTTGTTATGCAACACTGTAATTTCAGGTTGCTGCCTTCTTGCCAAGCACAAATCTGCTAGCTTTCAAAACCAGTGGTGAAGGCAGTCACCTGGATAAGGAAGTTCTGCCCCCAGTAACTGCTGTGGTAAATAGCATCTTGTTTCTCAAGCTAAAATTCTGATGTTAGTATTACTTAATGAAAGAATTTACATTTAGGCTCTGATGGTCTCACTTGTTGTGAAGCTTAAGCCTGTGTCACTAAGGATACTTAATGAAAATACCACATTCTTGCCAGCTATCTATATACAGTGAGCTGAGTCTGCCTAAAGCTTCTGTGTTCTTCAACAAAGAAAACATACATATATAGCCATGAAGAAGCGTTTCTTTTTGCCATAAACTCACAAAAAATCCCATATATGTCAAGTGATGCTCCTGCTCTCCTACAGGGAAATCCAAAAGACTCCTTTTGTTACCTTGGCTGCCTTTCAGAGAAACACCCCCACAATGATCGTCCCAGGCACTTTATTAGTACTCCCATGGATGATACTGCTCTCCCTGGTGGAAGCAGGGACTTCACTGAGTTCTGAGCAGCTGCACATGACAACATGGCCCTAATACCAGCAAGTCGAGGACTTTCTGCTACTCTAAAGCCCAGAATCCCTGAGACAGTAAACATGTGAAATGAACTTCATTTTCTGCATAGTTTTTGTGTTGATCCACTGAAATCTGCAGGAAAACTTCCATTACATCCCAAAGCTTTGGAACTAGCACATATTGTCAGATTTCAGAAGATTAATAAAAGTGGACAAGAAAATAGGCAGGGAAGACAATGCAATATGCTCAAAGCAAAAGTTTGTATCGTAGAAAGCTGTAGTCGTAAATGCCACCTATCTTGCCAGGAGTGCTCTGTTCTTTGGGGCTATTTAGCTGAATAACTAGCAGCTACTGTAGAAGAGTCTGTTTCTCAGCTGATGTAAATTTTTGGTTTGTGGGGCCAAACCCTGTGTAGTTATACCTGGCTATAGTCACGGTAATTGCATGTCACAAAGTTATTTAAAACAACTCCATAGTAGTGAGTTATCCGCATAGCCAAGAGTAGAATTTTGTCCCACAGTTGTAGCACATTTTTGTTCTCATACAGAATATTTCTTTAGCCTTGTTCTGGTTTTATGTTGGGGTAAACGAGCAAAATTGAAGCAAAATGGGGCAATGGTACTGTAAGAGCCTCACTTATCCAACCCTCTCCATTATGACTACTGAGAGTAGGTACAGCTTGCTTTATTTTCTCACATTAGCATGCAAGGTTATTAAATTGTTACATTAGTCTAATAAAAAGAAGTGCTAATGCAATAAAATGAAAAGTCCCACTTTACTGCATTAATCAATACAAGGGAAGCTGTAATATGCTGAGCCAGTTTGGCAGTGAACTGCCAAGTCTGGAAAAGCAACTAACAAATACAATGTGATTATAATAGATTAAAAATTACAAATGAAAAATCATAGTCCTAATGGAGTCTGAGAAATCCTGTCATAGGTTTGAAAAGGAAGAAAGGCTTTTGGACATGTCTGGGACATTTTAGTGCTTACAGTCTAGATCCCATCAACATGCGTGTCCACACTGGAGTATTTTACATACAGGATGCTATAAGAATGGTCCAGTGAATGGGATCTATAATGCTGCAAGGCAGAATACAAAATTACATATGATACATGTAAGTGTTTTGGTTCTAGCAGTTCAGATTCAGGTTTTGATCCATTCATGTACTGACAAATGAGGTTCCATATAGCAGAACTCTATTAAGAGAAATGAAGGTCAAAATATTTCTAGTTTTTCTTAAGTGTTAGTGACTAGATGACAATGTTCTGTCAAAGGACTGGAGAAGAATAAAAAATAAGACAAATAAACATACATATATGATTATTTTGCTTATTTTTGGGGGGTGGAAGGAGTTGAGTTTTATTTGTTTATTTATTTCACTCCTAGATGACATGGCAATTAAATCATGAACTACAGAATATTTGTCTTTTTCTGTTCTTTGAAGAGGGAGAAATTCTTACAAAGCAACATCACTAGTCAAACTAGGAGGGTAGACAAACTCAACCTACTTGAAGGAGAAGCATATTCAGGAATAGATTTGCGTGGAGGTCCCCATCCTCTCATGTTGTATGCTGAAACATGGACATAATACCTCTGGCCCTGCAAATGGAAACAACTGGAGTCAAAACTACCACTTGACTCAAAATCTTGGCTGTAATAAAGCAGTCCCTCCCAAAGATGTTTTCTTTGAAGAACTTAAATAGTTTTCAGCGGCATCAACTGATGCACAATGACAGATTGAAACATAGTACAAAGATTTCAGGACAGGTGATCTGTTGAACTGACAAACCGCAATCTCTTCTACCAAAGCCGAACCCTGGGAACTCCTACAATCAGACTTCAGGAATAGGGACTCCCCTTTTTCCTGTTTTATTTAACAGTCTCTCTACCAGCACAGCGATGGAAGAAGCTTTGTTTGGCTGCCACTGTAATCAGTCAGACCTTTATCGCTGATTTGATGCATAAATCTAGGCCGATGGAGAACACTTCTGAAAGTCTAACTTTTAATTTAAATATGTTATATACTTTGGAGAGTATAGACAAACACACAGTAAGCACTGTTCTTAACATGTGCCTATGGAAGTGACTGTGCAAGCTTGCTTCATTTTAACTTAAGAACAGTTACACTGTTTTGTTGTTAGAAAATGAGAAACAGAGTAAATGCATATTGTGGCTCAGCTCCCTGGAAGACAGTGTGCTTCAAATCAAAGATTTCTTCAGATGAAAGGCTAGAAAAAAATCAATATTTTTTTCTATTCTATATAGAGGGTTTTATATTGTGCCCATTGCTTACTCTTTAAAGTTAATTCATTTTGAGAGCCCATGTTTTGGGGCCAAAGGTCACATGCATACCTCCCCCTACTATAACTTTGTAGGCCTGATTCAGTGTGCAGTGAATTCAGTGGAAAGGCTCCAGCTCAGTGGATGCTGGATTGGGCCCCTCTGATGATGCTTCCAGTGGAAATTGTTGTATTTTGAGCAAGCTTTATTTTCATCAAGTATTTTGTGAACGAAAATTTGCTTGCACAAATGGTCCTGAACAGCCTGTAGGAAAAAGACTTTCAGACACATGGTCAAAATTATTCTGCTTAAGAATCCGTATGAATATGCATCAATTTTCTCCATCGCTGACCCAGTTCTTATCAGTGTAAAACATTTTTACAAAAACAAATAACAAAAATGAAAATGTTTGCCATCAACGTGTGTGTTCCTGGAAGAAGTAGAAGAGAAAGAACTGTTATTTTAGCTATTGGTCATCAGAGTCAGGACTAGATCTTTCACGAGCCTTTGATCTGCACTAAGATTATCCTGTGATCGAGAAAACAGCAGCTTTCACTCCAGTCTTTTCTGATCTCCTCTAAGCATGACAACTTAAAAACAGTTCATGCTGTCTGTCTATTCCTTTGTGACTTTTGGATTATAGATACCAGACATATTATGCTTAATGACTGGAACTGGCTAGAAGAAAAGCACTCTACAGTTATTACCAACAGGGATGGACGCAAATTATCAGTGTCCTTGTATCACTGGGGCGGCAGGGAGCCTCAAGATCTAAATGAGCCATTTGGCACTTACTGTTCTGAGACCTGTGATGGTGCACCTCAAAGACTGAAGATTATCCATAATTATTTCACCAACCAAAGGAGAAAAGTCTTCTGAAGAGCTCCATTCCACTAGGAAACAAATAGCAGGAGAAAATCAAATCAGATACCAGTCCAAGCAAAGAAATCAAAGTACTTGAATCACTCACAGGTTAACTTTTCTCCTAGCAGTTTCCCATTCCATGTGGATACTAAAAGTCATGTTCAACAATAATGTTTAGCAAAACTTCACACAATAATTAAATTATATCTCTGCGTATGAGAGAGAAAACCAAAATATTGCTCAAAAGCTTTTCAGGAAAGAATGCTTAAAAATACACTGCAATACAAATTACATTCAGTCAACGTTTGCCCTCATTTAAACAATTTCCTTTTAAAGAAAGAGAAGTAGTGGAAAAGAGTAGGTAGAAGATTTGGGCCTGCTAATGCCATTTGGCAGTTTACACATCCAAACCAGCAAAAAGTACTGTTTTGCAATTGGATTGGCATAGGTAGGCAAGGGCAGAGAGTCATTTTGGCTCCACAGGTCCACAAAACTCATCACCTAGCCTTGGCTAATTTGTACAGGAATGTCCTCCTTGGACTAGATCCGACACTCACTAGAGTCTCTTCATTGGTTTCGGTGGGTTCTGGCTCTCTTGTCCAAGCCTGATGCTGCTGTGGTCACTGAAATTACAGAGCTCCACATGGACCTATTAAGTCGTATCCACTTTTGAAGTGAATTAAATGGTGCTGGACTGACACATCCCTCCCAGCCCATCCTGCAGCCTAAATTACAATGGGTACCTTCACCAAAGTGCTCCCTTCAGCTTGTACAGACGACTCATATTCCTGCTTAAGGGGTTATGAAATTAGTAGTCCTGCTGTCAGTACTCTTCCTCAGTACTTGCAAAAATGAATGTGCACATACAATAGTATCAAACACACCATGAAAAACTACTAGATTATTTTAAAAAAAGAATATATGCAAGTGGGGAACTGATGGCTGCAGGTGGGAAAACAGCCTCTTTTTCTTATATTACACTTTATTAATGACAGGTACCATGATTAGAGTTAAGGTTAATCCTGGAGCCACACCTCTGGGATTTAGTAACTTGTACCTTCAGACTCAAACTTCCAGGAAAACCTATCAAAAACATAGTGAAATTAATCTCTCAAACTGTTCTACTGTAGACATGGGAAAATCCCATCAATTTTCTGGATTTACACCAAAGTAGAGAATTCAACCCAAAGCTTTCCTTTTAAGATTCACAAAATAGTTTAGATACTTTATTTGCATATTTATTAGTATTGGAGTCAATAATTTAGAATAGATCAGAGGGTATAGGTATTTTAATTTCAGCATGTGGACTTTTCATCTTCTGGCTGTGCCTTACTGGTATTTTCACATTAAAAAAAAAAGGCTTCACAGAATTTTTTGCTCAGCATATACAACATTTAGCAGCCAACACATTTTCCTAAAATAGCCAAGTATCAATAGCACAACTCATTTTTCCTTTCCCTCCTAATTGCTCCTTTTCTGTGATTGCAGCTTGTGAATGCACAGCATGTTCTGCAACATTTTTGTATTTGCTGCAGTGAAAAGGATATTGGTTTTGTCTATTGTCTTTGAACTTTTTCAGTGTATATTTTTCTAGTTTTCCCTGAGTTTTAAATACCTAATTACTGCCACCTTTAGTGGAAGCTATCTCTGTACATTAGTATGAAAATGTAGAGAATGTTACGGTACCGTATTGTAGGTTTTTGTCGACAACTTAATTATAGGAATGCTTATAAGTACCATTGAACTTGATGGCCTGTCAGAGTTTCCATTGTAAACCATGATTTTCAGGGTTTAGAACTCCACTGTATTAAATCATTGAGGACGTATACATGCTGCAAACTTAGACATGTTGTCTGTTTTCCAGAAGGATAAATTGGAGAAACCCTGTTTGAACTGCTGAACATGTTATCAACAGGCTTGCAGTCATTTCAGATACCATTTTTCTTTTCAAAGATTCATGTAAAGCAAGATGCTGTCACCCAAGACAGGTTCTGCCAACAAATCCTGTCTTCATTGAAATCCCCAGGCATGACTGAGTGTGCTTCTCAGCATGAGGGGCAGTGGTAAGGTTGCACTTTAGGCAGCACGAAACAGAAACCAAGGGTGAAATAAGCAAATTAAGTTGCTTTTGAGCTTTCCAAATTTTTAGCTGTTCTATGGACTGGAGACTGCCCAAACATAAACTGGTAGTTCAAGAGGCATATTTAAATTTGGGTAGCTTACACAAATAAACATTGCAGCCCTATTTTTGATGTGGGTCTCCTTCTCAACCCTTCCACTTGTATTCCACTTGTAGAAAAGTGCTTCTAATATTTAGAGATCTTAACACACTGCCTGAAGAGGAATTAACTGCCTTAATCTAAACAGGACTGCAATCCTACACGTTTACAAGCATGTGTACAGCAGGAACATCGTGATGCTAGTATCATGACTAGCAACAGCATGGCAGTTTGTTCTCAGAAATAATCAAAGACCACTGATTTCAGAGAAAGAAGCTGAGGTACCAAGGGGAGAAAAGGCTGCCTTTAAAGTTGCCTCAGGAACAGCTGAGGAAGTGGGTTTTGAAATAATAAATCACAGCTTTGCTCTGATGTTCTAGGGCACACTGTTGCCCCAAGTCACGTTGTTAGTGAAACCCCACGTGCAGGGCAAACACCCTCACCCACTTGCTGGGTGACACCGTGATCTCCCAGTCCCTTGAAGGACAGCTACTCGCTAGGGAGAGCGACCGAATCTGCTAGTCCTTTCACGAGGTACTGAGGAGAGCTGTGTACCCCTCTGATCCCCTCAACCAGGCGAGTCTTCACTGGCTGCTAGGCTGAGGCTCAGCTGTGCTTGTCGTTACACAGCCAAGTAACGCCAGCATTTTGCACTTGTTCTTTTAGCTTACCCTGTGACGGCTGAGACCCATGAAATGGGAAACATAGGAATGTGATATTAGCTTGTGGATCAGGTTATGGTTATCATTATGATTGAGAACCTCCCTTTTAAAGGATATTTACCTAACAAGATGGTGTATACAAAGTTGCTCAAAGTTCAATTTTCAAATATATATATTTAAAAACCTCACATTTGGAAAAAACCCTGCCCCCCAGTTTCAATTAAAATTTGCATAACTGAAAAATAAATATTGTTTTAACAGCTGTGTTGGAATAATGCCTTCTTTTTTCCCTTGTTTCAAAGTACTACTGAAAACACATCAACAGGATACACTGAAGCATTGCTATTTTTGACAGAACGTCATTCTCTGACTCATGATATCTGTCATAAAGAAACTCATAACAAATTTTGGAATTTTTTGCTTACTTTTGATTTTAACAAACTTTTTTGGCCTGTGATTTTACTGATTCAAGTGAGAAGAGGATGACACGATATAGTTTTAAAGAAATGCAAATCAACTTAAGCAATTTATCACAAGTTTATATCTCCTGTTATACATTGCCAGATTTCAGCTTTCTACCATAATGGTCATCTAAAAATAATACATAATATTCTACTATACTCATTCATTGGGTTTTAAACCTTTTAGAAGGATGTGAATACCAGTGTCCCTATTTTACAGATGGCAAAATGAAGGCAAGGAGAGGTAGAGCACCTTGTTCACTCATCAGGCCCCAAAACAACAAGGGACAAACTCCTATGACCTATATTACATTTATTAGGCCAGCGTTGCTCACGCTTTCTGGCTACGTGGGATATATACATAACTCTTTCTGGTACCAATACAAACCTACACATCCATGGTCTTACCCTTGTGATTAACCTGGATCTAAAAATTATGTAACTTTGTGCATGAGCAACCCATCATGAAGATTTTGCTGAATT
>NW_008824772.1:3075409-3080532 GCF_000699105.1 Pygoscelis adeliae
AGTAGCCAAAAATTATCAACCGTTCGTGTAACTCTAAAGTACTTGGGACTTTAAGAAAGAACAAAAGGCTAGCTAACCTTCATATGCACTTTAAAAGTTGCATATGAAAATGCTCAAATATAAAAACCTGAAGATGAAGAGGGTCCTTTATAAGAGCCCAGGAACAAGAGCTGGTCTTGTAGACTGTACCAACTGTGCTGTAAAGGACCTGAAAGCTGTTGGGTGAATTAAGGATGGAGCATGTTCCAGTCCTGTTCTGAACACCCCAAAGGGCTGCTTTGTTGTGAACGCTGAATGTCTTTGCTGTTGCGGCTTTCCATCTGACACTTCACGTTATGTCAGAGCAGGGTTTTTTTGTGTGTTTAATATATTGGTGACTATGTGTTTTAATGAAGGTGCCCTGTATTCCAGAGCTAGCAAATGCACGATGTGTTGCTGCGGTCGCCAAGATAAGTAGTAATTTTTAAATAAACAACAGTATAAACAGTTACATAAAACTCATGTAAATTGCTGGCACATAATTTTAGACTGGCTTAAGTTATGTAACTTACTTGTGGCCAAGTTGGTTTTTTTTTTTTTTAATACTCAATTCATGCACTTTAAAATAAAGGGAGAAGTTTATTTTCACCTGTTTCTTTTCCACTCGCTATCTTTCAGTTATACTGAGCACGCCTTAAACAGCTTATCAGAGAGATTGACGGACAGACAAGAGACAAAGTAAAGGCACAAAACACCTTCTAACCCTATTGTAGATTCATTCAGGAAAGCACCTTCTCCTGAGTCAAGTAAATAGCCTGAGCCACAGTAGAATTTGTCACTTCTCTTGGCATTTGTTTTTGCTTACACTTAAATTACGCACCGAATTACTGAGTAGATTATTTAGACAGAGGGACATGAGTTCTGTTGCTAAGCTGATGGGGTCTACAGAATAGTATCCAGAGCTGGGATTCTGAGTTTTATTCTTGTATTTGCTACTGACTTGCTGTGTGACCTTGGGCAAAGCATTAAGCCACTATGGCTTTTAACCCAGACTTAGGCAGCAAAGATTGTCTCTCCTTCCCTTCCTCCCCATGTCCAGTCCCTAGGCTGAAGGACACTGTGATCTTAGCTTGTGTTTCCAAGGGCCTCCAAACAAACAATTGCATTGTTCAATAGCTTCTTTTGAAACGTAAAACTGGAAGAGAGCACTAACACCAGAAACCACACCATCTTTTTCTGCCTGCTGATCTTTATGATATAATTTTAATAATTTACACTCACAATACCTTAGCGGCTTGATTTAAGGATATTGAACACTGCCATTTGCGTGAATAAAATCAGGATGAAAGTACCTAAACAAATATTTAGAAGTATAACACAAGTGAAGAGAATTGAACACTAGTGAAAAGCAGGGATCAGTTTGTTGGTGTAGACAGCATCACCAGCACAGATGGAGAACATTGTTTGCAGTATTTGGTCAGCTCCTCCTAGCTGCCTTGAACTGTTCTTCCCAGCCTGAATTAAGAAAGGAACCCAATTTTTGCAGATTTGGGTTCAGGCTCTGTTCATGCCTTTCTCATGTTTAGAAATTCTCCAAAGAATGATAGGAGAAAGACAAGTCATACCAGCTGTAGGGAATACTTACAGGGATCCCAGCATAGTGCTTCCATTAGGAAAAAACAAATGTTTGGCACTGAGGAGTTTGTATTTGTTCCCATGGATTTGGTTTTTTGCATGAAGGGTATAATCCATCCATAGATGCACACTAACTTAGAACATCTGGAATTGGTTGCATTCTGCTCAATAAGTGTAGACAGGGACAACATGATACGAGCCACAGCATTTACAAAAGGGACAGGTGAACTTTTCATTTGTTTGTTTAGGGACTCTAACTGGGATTTACTACAATGCCTAAGGGACTTAGGCATATTTCTGTGCAAACACAGAAGTTAAAACAGTGTAGTCATGGCCTGGGACTAGGATTTCTAGGTACTACTTAAAAGTTGAGCTCCTAACTGCTCTAAATACTAGTGTTCATTATTTTGGATCTTATCTATTATTTCAGTTATTTCTGTAAACTTATTCAAGGCTCTGTACTGGGTCAGAGTACATCTGATGTACTGTATTGATGAGTACTACTCATCAATAAGGCTGAAGAGGAATGAAAAAGATGCAAACAAACAGCACTGTGTCCACCTGAAGTAAATAAAGCACTGCTGTGTTTTAGTGTGAAAGAGCTACGGGTGGGTTTAAGGGCCTCATCAGAACAACAATCAGAACAGTACCAAAAGCAGCACTCCTAGACTATTCCTAGAAAGCACATCTTCGTTTGAAACTTCAGTGGCTATAAATCTTTGTGATACTTCTTTCAGAGAATTTTTTTAATAATCAAATACTTTATTTGCAGTAAAGCTTCCTCCCAAACAGCTGTGGGCTCCTTTGCCTTTTACGCCTGCTAATAATAACTGATGATGTTAAATAACCTTTCTTGTGGCCCTGTTTCTGGATGTTCCTTTGACCCAGGCCACAATACTCTATTTTATGTCTTGATGTTTATGGGAAGCATTAAGACCAGCAGGCTGGGTGCCAAAGACACATCTTTGCTTGATCATGGTTTCACTAGCTCATCTTATAGCAAATCTACATTATATAAATGATTTATAAGATACTATTTTTATTGCATTTTAATAAAATTCTCACCAAGAGAAAATAAAAAAAATTGACTGTTTTTTCTCAAGTATTTAATTAGTGTTTTTTAAGTACTAACAATTCTTTATCCATTTGTAATAAGGTCAGCTATTCCAGTTCCAGAAGGAACTTTTTTCCTTTCTGTTAGTGAAAATGACATTTCTTACTAACATTTTATAAATAACTAAGAAAGTGTGCCATGTGGGTGCATATTGCCTTCCAACATGGGCCAGTGGTTAAAAAGCTACAATGGATTATAGTAACAGCCAAGATTTTTGTCAGCCCTGCAATGACAAACATATCCCACTCTGGCTGTGGAAAGAAAAGTGGGAGAAAATACGCGTTAGAACTGTGAAAAGGGATTGGAGAATAAATGGGGTTCTTATGCAAAGGCTTCACATCCTAGAAAGGTATAACAGGCTTGGCTCCGATTCTGTGAATTTCCACTCCCTGTGGGTACATTTTACTCATGTAATCTATGTAACCAAAGCCGGTGGGGAAGCTTATGAACGTAAGGACTACTCATTTGTGTGAAGCACACATGGGTTAAGCTCAGCTTCTTCCCAAAACATAATACATTAGAATCTAATTAATAATGAGCAGTTGGGAAAATGCAAACAAAAAAGTAGTCTATCACAATGTACAAGACAAAGCAGAACACTGCACAGCACTGTTAACAAAGAAAGTAAATACCCAAATGCTAATTCAAGTAATCTGTTTAATGGGATTCCACTGCTTTTCCTCTGGTTCTCCTGTAATATATTTTTAAAGAGGGACTTAGCTGCATAGATGCTAACTAATTATATTTAAGGCTTTTGTTTCTTTCTAAACTAATCCCTACAGTAACTTAAAGAGCTTTCACCTTTCCCTAGCACTGCAGCCAGGTGTTGCAGGCAAAACAGTCTTGATTTGGGGAATTTTTACTTAATTTAATTTATTGTCAATTAACACAAACTTCTAATCACTCATTTGAAGTGAGAAGAAAGAAAACAAACAATTAAACAAACATTTAAGTGAACACCTTTGCACCACCTTTCCCAGGCTCAACTTAAGCCAAACACCTATCCTCCCCCTTTCCTACTGCGAACTTCCTTTGTCTCCACCATGGGGTTACACTCAGCAATGGGGTTTTCCATCGCATTTAGAGCTAGCTGGGCCAGTTGTGACCAGCACCCAGCATCTCCTGACCTCCTCCCACACCTGTGGCTCCTGGTACTGAAACCTGCCATATGTGCCCAACACAGTACTCAGGTGTGAGCTAAGTGGGTGCTCATGCGTGAACTCATTGGGTGCTCAGACATGAGTCAATAGGGCACTCGTGTGAACCAGCTGGGCCTTCATTAGTAAATTAAATGGGTGCTCATGCATGAACTGATTGGGTGCTCATGCATAAATTGATTGGGTGTTCATGCGTGAACTAATTGGGCACTCATGCATGAAAACAGTAAACCCTGCAATTTATGCTCAATACATGAGGTAAGAGCTTGAAGCAGATCCGAAGGCCTGATTCCAAATGACACATTCATTTATCAGTTCTGTGGGTCAGATCTAATTACTAGAGCAGTATCAGGGTTTGGTTGGAGAGGCAAACTGGCTATGTTTTAGACCGTTTATGCTTGTAAATGGTCCAGAGAAGTCCATGATGGACCAGAGAAGACTTCAGACAAAGCGGTGAGCAGGGAAACTTTGCCACAATCCCTTTGAAGACATTCTGGTTTTGTTTAAGTCTCCAGTGAAGAGGCATTCCCAAACCCATGAATCAAAAGATCTGCTAAATCAGGAGCCTCCTTCAAGATGGAAGCTGAAGGTCTTGAGTTCCAGTCCTGCCACTGACTATAAGAAATTCACCTCTTCTATGCAATACCTATGAACTGGAAGCTATAACACTTAGCCACATGCAAATAATTTTTAAAAATACTAACTAATTTTGGTAAGTCAAAGCAAATGTAAAAGGTAAAGCAATGTCTAAAATTCAGCAACATCATGATATGAGCCTTTTTTCTTAGACACCAAAGGCAGACAAAACCAGAGCCTGTATGTCTGGGTTTTCTCATAGCCATTCATCTTGAGCTGCTGTTCAAAATCCTTGTAAAACACAAAGCAGGAGGAAAGAATGATTGAATTGAGTAACTGGTGTCTGATCAACTACATTAGTTAATTACACCATCACTTAATATGTGATCCATGTTCAAAGGTAGTTTTAAATACATAGCAAACTTAAAAAATAGAAGTTCTTAAATTTTAAGTCCGACACATACTACAGACATTGGCAGGAGCTAGAAATAGAAAGGTTTGTTTTAACATTTATACATTTCTGTACTTGCTAGGCATAAAAATAGAAGTCAAATTGCACAGTCCTGTTAGCTACCAAAATGTAATGTGCAAATAAAGCGCCCAGGAGACCTAATAAAATGCCATAAATGAACTACTGTAAAAAAAATCACACCACACCTATT
>NW_008824772.1:3080556-3118445 GCF_000699105.1 Pygoscelis adeliae
CTTACTGAGAAATGTACTCTCTTTCCTTTTTATGGAGTAAGAACTGTTTTGGGGAAAGAAAGAATTAGTTTCACGATATACAAAGAAACTTTGAATAATAAGTGCAAAGGGTTTCAAGATCAAGTTGAATGCAGAATGCTACTTAATTCCACTATAGACTGGAACAGGATCAAGCAGTGACATAGCATCTACTTTAGAAAGATGCATAGGTATTAATGTTAAAGCACCACATTTTCATACCTAAGATTCACTTCTATAAGCATTCATTTCCATAACCAGGGTTCTTCTAGAAATCAAAGAAAGCACAGGCTTGCTGTTTTCTACTCTGACACTGCTATGTGAACAGTTAGTTGCCACCAAAGTGGGGAAAAAAGCTGAAGATGTATTTAGGTCTTTGTGTAAGCTCTACCTATTAGACTAGCCAAATCTGCCTGGAGTCAAGCCCGCTGTACAGTACTAGAAGGATCACTGCAGGAAGCCTGCTATGGAACAAATCCAAACTTGATCAAACATGGCAAGTCAACTATTGATAGACAAATCAAATACATAATTACAAAACATATGGTATATGCTGTTTGTACGTGCTCACAGGGACGAGCAGAAGCCTATGCAAAACGATAAGATTACCCCGAGAGTAAAACATGCAGAATCACACAAAATTTGTAGATAGTTTTTGCAAAATCTTTGAGGTTTTTCACACTGAAATTTTCAATGAAAAATTTCCATTGACACAGTGAGATGTCAACTGAGAATCTCAAACACAGATGTTTTTTTGAGCTACAGAACATATATCATACAGGCCCAACCTGGCAGGCTTTCTTATCCCGTGATTTCAGGTACTGACCCGTAATGAAAAGGCAGCTCCGTTCATCCTTTAGTTGAGACTTCCAATGATAACACCAAATTGCATCAGCCTCTCCTGGACAAAGGTATTGCCTATAACCACCCCATTTCATGCAGCCATGCGATAGCAACATACTGTGGCTACTGCGTATCTAGCTAGGACTGAACCAGTGATTTAAAGACAATTTAAATTATTCTCATGCAAAAAATTCTGAAACGAACTACAAATTGCTTTGGAGGAAGGGAGGCAGGGAGCGACTTTTTGTCAGAATTTAAGCAAGACATAACTCTTTCTTTCCTGATCTAAGCTGACATGGTGGTGGTTTTTTTTTTTTTTGGTTTTTTTTTTTTTTTTAAGAGCTACACTGACATAGAAAATAAAAAAAAAAAATCTTCTCTCCATCCAACAGAAATCCTAGAAGGCAGGTGGGCAGTCCTGACAAACATGAAATATTCTGCTAAAATAACAAACTAAACAAAAAGGTAACAAGGGTTAAAGTGGCCTAGCTTAGCATCACTATCTGGAAAATAACTTGGCATCCAAGTCCATGGCTACATCCAAACAGAGAGAAGATCAGCTCTGTTTGCTACATCAAACATGGCTCAGATTTTTTTCTCTCTTCCTCTCTCTTCAAACATAAATAGTTCCAGGCTCTTAAATAAATTAGCTCAACTTTGGTTATACAAGCTGTTTCATTTTTTCTCCAAAGGGAATATAGATGTTTGTTTAAAGATTGTAAATAAAATATAAAGGGAGATTTTCCATTGCATAGTGATCCTTTCCAGTAGGTAATGATCAGCGCTATGTCCATTTTTCTTCCTTATCCTATACTTGGGGATAACAGCATTGTTACTGTTGCTATACTACTTCTGATGCAAAATGGATGAAAAAAAATTATGCAATAGGGGGAGGTTTACCTGTACTTATTCACTGTGAAAGCAAAATAATAATCAGGTTTAAAATGCACAGAAAATAAGTGCAACAAAATTACTTACCATTACTTATAATTTGTTCTTTAAAAAACCCTGCTTGCTTTATGTGTATGTGTGGAACACGTGAACCCTAGGAAGGTTAATTAGTGAAAGACAACAGTTCTTAAAAGCCCTACCACTCGGCTCTATCGGGACTGTTCCCAGGAGTCAAGTGGTGCCTATCTGGATTATGTTGCTGCTGGGATTTTTTGCATCAAGATAGTTACAGTAGTGTAGCTCTAGGATAAAAATACATCATGCAGTAACAATATGACAGTGTAAACAGAAGGTTCACCCTAGCTTCAAACTGTGGCAAGTTATTTTGTGTATTAGTGTGGAACGTTTTGATTGTGTTTTCAAAGATGCAAAACTAAAGCAGGTCTTCAGTACTTCCACGATGGGATGTGAAGTTTGGCCGTAGGGCATGATTAGCCAAGGGCAGGGGTTTTTCTTCTCAATATTACAGTGATGCTTCACATCCTTCCTAAAACTGGCTGGGGTGAGGTGTCTCTGGCTTTGAATCTTTCTCTAGCACGAAGCAGATTATTACTATTATTATTGATTTATGTCATGCCTGTCTGCTTCCAGCCTCAAAACACTTTACTAAGTTACAATATACATAGGAATCATTTCACGTCAGCCACCACCACGCTGTAGCCTTCTCTGGAGGGAAACTGAAGGGAGCCATTAGGATGGTGCCTGCAACATTAAACAACAATCCAGGAGAGGAAGTAAAGAATACTCTGGCTCCTTAAAGCAATGGCTCAACAGAATGCAGTCACTGAACTGCCATCCAGCTGGGACACCAAAGTCAATACCCATTCACCGTGTGTGGTTAAAATTAAATCTCCTAATGAAGTGAGATGGTTTTAGTGGTTAGAGAGTGAGTGCAAAGTATTATTCTCCTGTATTATTATTTGTAAGTTATACAGCTAACAAGGGAAAAGATCACACACAGGAAAATAGCAGACAGTTAGATAATGTTCCAAGCCCAGTTTCTAAATGACATTTGGGCAAATAAAGCTTTGGAAAAATATGTTACAAAAAAAAGATGACACAGAAAAAAGGAATTGGCAGTTTCTCAATGTTTTTAGGGAACGAAACTAAACTGAACAGGAGTGATGTCAGTTTTTATCCCCTATAATTCAGGTCCGGAGAAAAGAACATTATTAGCTTCTGTTAATGAGCAGGTATTCCCTAAACACTGCTGCAAATGCTCCTGAATTTTAATTTGCTTAGAAAAAGAAATGGTAAAGTATTGAGGGGAAAAAAACCCCAACAGCTTATTTTTGTCCCTGAATTAGCAAAATGCTTAGATGGTTTTCTGGATAGGAGGTTTATATATCTGACTAAAAAGATCCTCACACAATGTTATCAAGCTCTCCTTTCAGGGCTAGTAATTGCTAGCTGGTTCTAATCATTCTTGCAAGTGATCATTTGAAAGGTTCATTTTATGACCCCTCGAACTAGCACAAAGAATCTCACTCCATAATGTAATAAACAATTCTACAACCAGTGCTTAATTAATTCCCGAAAGTCACCAAAAGGAGCTATTAATGATCTTTCTTTTTAGCTAACCATAAATATGCAAGTCTCCTGGGATAAAGGATTTAAAAGGAACATTCTGGCAAAACTAACTGTCAACTTGATAAAGCATAAAATGATCACCAGTGAGGGTAATTCAAAATGTGACGGCAGTGCTACCTAGTCTGATTAGAAAGTTAGGTCAGGTTGGATTAAATTTCTCTGAATGTTGTGCTTACCAAAAAGCGGATGAATTGACATGGTGCAAAACAGACTCAACCCAAAAGAATACACAAGAGAAAAATACTACAACCTTTAGAAAATTATTTTTAAAAAACAATTCCATTTGCGAATTTGCTTTACTGTGACAATATCAACAATCATTATAATTAGAGTGTGGACAATATTGCAGGGTTGTTTAAAATATGTGTATTACAAAAAGCAGGCTGATATTTTCAGAGAACTTAAGTGTTTTAGGAGCCCAAGTATCATTTTCACAAGTAAATCAGGCAGTAGGAAGCCCTTAAATGAAATTTAGTTTCCTGGCAACCCAACCCATTGCTGAAAATTAGATTTAGGCTTCTAAAGGGCTTTGATGTTTTTGAAAATCACACTTCCTGCAGCACTGCACAGCCGACTAGGTGTAATACAGTAATTTACCCTTCTACTGAGGCTATCAGGAATGGAATCACTTTGATGGCTTTAGTAATGTCTGGGAGGTTGTTTTGTTTTTTTTTTCTTACACTGTAAAAAAATTTTTTACCGGGCACAGACAGTGATGACTGGAATCTCTGACCAGAAGCAGGGGGAGGAAAGAAAGAGAGAATCTGCCTTTTCCAAAATAAACTCATGCAGTCCTTTGGGTGCTTGCGCTTGATGCCGGTGGAGCCTGTGCACCAGCATGTCCCACCTTCAGAAGAGCTCCATGAGCTATTGGACCCTCAATGGACCGGGGCTTTCCGAATCTCTCCTCTTGAAGCAATCCCTGTGACACCCACACATGGAAACATGAAATAGACTGCCCCACAACACAGCCATTATGGTTCTTGCTACGTGTATGGAAATCCAAGGTTCAAGTACCTCTCAAATGCATTTTTAATTATTAATACAAAGAAACAAGCAAAACGGGAAACATTAAGAGAGACACAGTGGGAAATAACTAAGAGGACTTTCAGGCTTCCTACTCCTTGACTCCCCTGGGCTGGGCAAAGAAGGCCTCAGATCTTCAGAACAGTGCTCTTCAGTCCCTTGACCTGTGGAAGGACTCGGGCTCCCACTGGAAGATGGAGGCTGTGGATTGCTGCACTTAACACTGAAGAACTTTCTGTTCCAAACATTTTGGAAAACCTGGAAGTTCCTCTAAACAGGAAATTTTAAAATTTCTCATTTTTGTTCTAATCTTCAATAAAACTTTTTTTGTTTTTTAAATGTTGGAATTTCCTGTGGAACAGAAATTCTGTTTTAAAACCATTTCTATTCAATAGCGCTATTCAGATGGAAGCATTTTCCTATTCATTCCACTTTGCAACTAACTGGTGCCACCCCAAATGTATTGCTTTTCCAAGAATGATGTGGCAGCCCTGGAATAGCTAATTAGTTGGGTTGTATGATGCCTCTGCCAAAAGTTTCAGCTTCCAGAGGCATTCCTTTAAGGAATGGTGGTGTGGGTTTGGCATTTACAAGGATACACATGGTTTCAGCAGCCCACAGGCACCAAAAGTTAGCTTGTGTTTTGTAACTGCTCATCTCAACCCAGTCATTGAGCCGATGTCCTAACCACAGTGAGTCAAGCAAACTTCTTCAAAGCACTCACGGTGAAAGCTTTTGGTTAATTTTTTTTTTTTTTTTTAAATAAAAATTTTGTCTTTGGGGAATCTTTTAAGAAAATTCCACTTCTACAGCTATTACTGGGAAAATAATTAAATTCAAACATTACTAGCATTGTAATACAATCTCTTGTAGATAAATACCTTTGTCACTTAGCTCTCAAATTTTTGTACATTGTTAAGGTAAATGAAAGAGATGTCTAAATCCAGTACCTTTATACTTGGTCACCACAGCTGAGTTGACACTCAGAGGTTCTTGGAAGGTGACAGTGAGTGATGTACTGCTTGTTACCATGAGACAGACATTGGTTGGCGCCTCAGGGGCTCCTGGGAGAGAAGAGAAAACATCAGCTCTTCAGCACAACAAATCCTATTCAAACAATGTTTCTGAGTCTTCAAAGAACCCACTGAAAATCACCCTGCAATTGTGAGCTTTGGGTTGTAGGTGTTTGTGTTCTCTGCCTTTTGAGCATTTTAATTAGTGCCCCTGCTAACAATATCCTGCAGACACCATTTGTTTCTATCATGGTTTTTGGCTCCTTTCGGTTAAAAATATCTCCCTGCATATATGTAACCCAATAAAACAGATTCATGCTAATTATGTCAATGAAAAGCCCCTATAAATCTCTTGGGGTGGGTAGGAGGAGAGAGAAAGGACAAAACCACAAAGAGCTAATTAAACCTTTATGGTTTCACTAACAAACCCAAATTTATCAAATAACAGAAAACATTTTTACGTTATTGTGATTCAGAAGTTGCAAATTCCACAAATGTTTCAGTGTAGTAGTTCCAAAATACAGTTGTCAGTTGAGGCCTAACATAATTTAAAAAAAAAAAAGCTTAATTCACAGAATATCAATCAGACTCAATTCAGAAATCAAACACAAAATGTCATGACTTACTGCTGGGATTGATTTAAAAAACCATTATATTAACTTACACTACTGCTGTATTTCCTGTATTTAGTATCTAATAGAAGGAGCACTACATCTGTCTTGGAGAAGTAATCTTAGAATACAATAAATCTGAGAAAATTATTTGTAAGTACATTTATATAAAGATGGTTGTAAAAATATTAATGGCAATGATTGTATTTTGTTGAATAGGATACAGCTAAAACATGTGAAACAATTCAGCCCTGTTTACTCCTTCCCATGGGCCCAAATTCACATTTACTTTGGGTACAGTCTCGCTTGTACAACTGTTTAAAGTGACACAATCTGTGACTACGCTGATGAAACGTTATACGTGGATGCCAAAATTAAGTTTTCACATTTTTTATATGTAAAATGAAATTCCATTGTTTGATCAAATGTTTAGAACAACTCCCTTCTTCTAAAACAGAATACACTTTTTTTTTTTTAAAATCAAATTGCAACAGAAAGAAGGCCAGTGTCCCCATCCCTCTTCCTCCCTATTCATATGTTCTTTTCTAATCATCCTATTTTAAACTCTGAGCATGTTAAATGAGATCCAGGAGTAAATGTGAAGAGAAATAAGCAGGACAGAATCATTAGATCCTGAACCAAGAGTTTGGAGGTCTCAATTTCATGCAGCCCACTCCTAAAGGAGCTATGTGCTTGTTGCTCTCAGATATTTGGTCCTCTATTGTTTTAACATCAATTTCCTTCTCATTCTTGGGAAGGCCATTTAGTCGTATGCCTGTTTTCCCACCCTAACATTCGTCTGCTTCACAGCAGTGCTGTGAGGATCAGGTAGCGAGAGCATCTTTGTTCAACAAACGCAGAGTGTTCTCAGTTGTAGAGTTCTTGTCTTGGATTTTGCAAGTACTTTCTTCTACTTACTAGCATGCTCGTAGCCTGCCTTCATGCGCTTGTATAGCCTGTATCTCCATTCCCATGCTTTTAGTTGCTTCTCTTTTTCTGTGTTGTCTGTACCAAGGCCTTCATTCATCACTTGTGCAGACAATTCAGTAACTCGCTGCTGTGCTTCCTGGACCAATGTACTCAGATGCACTGACCTGCTTTCCATGTTAACAACTACCAAGAAAAGGGAAAAGTAAGTAATTGCTTGGTAGACTTATGTGGCAAAATTCTGGCCTTATGCATTCCGGTATAACACATGTAAGGTCAAATCCTTGAACACTCTGTCTTCCAGTAGTTATCTTGTCATCAAGTGGATTAGAGCATGCCAATTTATACCACCTAAGGATCTGGCCACTTAAATGGGATTAACAACATGAATAAATTGAGCGAATTTTATCTTCCAATGTTTCTCATATGTTTAAAAATGTCTTAATTAGACTGAATTTGCATATATGTTTTAAGTTGGTGGAATATTAAAAATGAACTAAAATAATAAAGCTTTTGGTTTCTATCCTACCCCTACTTTGCCAAAATATCATAAGCTTACATAGAAAAAAAGAAGGTTGTACTGGTTATAAACACATACAGTACATAAATCTTTACAAGCAAAGAGAGATCTAATTGGCAAACTTAAGAATGAGAGTTTTGTGCCTAAGGGCCATGGATGGTATAGATGGATCTCTTTCCAGGTTTTCTTTGTGCCACAGTTTTGCCCATGTAATATCTAATTAGTCCTCTGACAGACTGAACAGATAGCGAGCAGCTTGACACATGGAGATTTTGTTTTTCTCCAGTGCTCAGAATAATTTTAATTTGACGTTTAGCAGTTCAGACTGCCTGTATGAACTACTATGTTCTAATAAAGATGAAAATGAAGATCGCACAGGTTACAAACTAAGGTAGGTTTCATTTTAGCCCAAGTCCACAAGACTACCCTAAACCAGCCCCTTGATTATACAGCAAAATGTGGTGAATCAAGCCCTATTTTCAGAAATGCTCTTAGCCTGAAATTGTTCAAACTATTTGCAGGTTAGAAAATAGGACTTGTAAAGGTGTTTAATCTGAAAAGAAATGCAACCACTGATCTGATGTTCAATATGCAGGAAATAGTGTACAAGAGAAGGAGTTCTGAAATCACAGAAAAACTTTTCTCTGGTGTCTAGTATTTTTGTAGAAGAGCTCCGAGATATTCTTAATTTAAAAGGCCCCTATTTACAAAAAGCACTGCCCTAGCACAAGCAGCTACTCTTAGCAATGATAGGGAGTTGCTATGTAGGGACAGCCAGGCTCTTGGTTTCCCTAAGGTTTTTACAGGAACAGGATGAATCTTGCATAGGACACACCGATCATCCATTTGCATAAGCCAGGAGCAGTAGCCATTTCTGAAAACATCAAACTGTACCATATAAAGGACCAAGACTCTGACAGGTTTTTGACATCAAAACACCACATGAGTGAAGATGTCTGCGCATATGAATGTTATTGCTAAACTGGAATCATAGGATTATGGGACAAATCGGATTGGAAAAGACCTTTAGTCGAACCTTCTTGTTCAAAACAGGGTCAGCTATGAGGTCAGACCAAGTTACTGAGGGCATTACCCAGTCTGGTCTTGAAAACTTCCCAGGATGGAGGCTTTACAACGACTCTAGGCAACCTGTTCCACTGCTTTACTGTCCTTATGGTGAAAAAGGTGTTTGTTTTATCCAGTCTGAACCTCTCGTTTTAACTTTTGCCCTCTGTCTCTCATAACAATATCACAATGGAAGTTTAGCAGAGTCTAAGAATAACCCTACACACTAATGCGAAAAGTGCCATAGGATCTTTAAAGCCACAGGAGGAGAGCAAAGAATTACTCAACGCCTCTGACATCCAAAAGGTTGTTTTTGAAGAATATTTTTCTCTAAGACTTCGCTTTCAGAAGCTGGCTTGAAGCCATCCTTCTTGAAGTTTGATCATTCTTCATATGGACATCAGAGACACATGGCCAGGCTTACTGGAATCTGCTGGTATCCTCAGAACTGCCTGTTTACTGGGAGGCCAAAGGTGATATGGTTTCCTGGATCCATGCCTACAATAAGCATGCAACACATCTGATAGCACAACAGGACTGAGGAAGGAGATTTTATGTGCCAGAACTTCAGGTGA
Source organism: Pygoscelis adeliae (assembly GCF_000699105.1). Lineage (NCBI taxonomy): Eukaryota > Metazoa > Chordata > Aves > Sphenisciformes > Spheniscidae > Pygoscelis > Pygoscelis adeliae. The sequence goes on from NW_008824772.1 coordinate 3,089,696, forward strand.
TTGAGAACTGGCATTGGTTCAAGTTCTCACTAAGGATCTGGCTCTATCTGTTCAATCAAGATTCTGATCCACACTTGTCAGGTCTTGGTAACCTGTCCAGTCAGCCACTGGAAATTTTAATCTTATTTTTATTTGGGTTCACATGAACAAGCCAAGCCAAACCACGAGTATATGATGAATAAGAGTGACTGAAAAGATAACACAGTGGGCTTTGCATCCTCCCCAACTAAATTAATATTTTAAATGCTGTACTCTCTGATCGTACTTTGTGTTTAAGAGATGTTGGGTTCCTGTTAAGATTTATACAGTCTGAGCTCCACGTGGAAATGAAGATCATCATTTTACTTTCTATTGCTTTATCTGCTGTTGTTCCTATTCCAGGCAGAAATCCAGGTGATACAGATGGAAGCTATCTGTCCTCCAGATTCTCTTTTTTACAGCATTAGGTTAGGGGCTATAATGAGATTTCAGCTGGATGACTATGGCTAATATAGCGGAAGAGCAAGAGTTTTCTCTGTAGGAAGCTTTCTGTGTATACTTGGAATAGGGAATTCCTTTACCTTGCAGTCTCCCAGATCTGTGCATCTGTCCTATACACTTCCAATCAGATTAAGAGATGCTTGTGTCCTGTCCCAAAATTGGGGTAAGTCAGAATTTTACCTTGGAATCCCCTCCCCTCCCACTCAGCCTGGGGAAGTCTTGCTCAACTGCCCACCATAGAGAAATGAAAATGCTCCCGCTGGGTGCTGGATCATGTTCTTGCAGCCCTGAGATCATACAAACAGAATGGATTTCATTGTAACAGGGTTGGTTAAGTACAGAAAGCAAAGCAGAAAGACTAAAGAAAATAGAAAGTGACTGCTATCAGTTCCACAAGAATGAAGTCACATACAAAGATGCTGTGAACCTTTGTTTTGAGTGCTGAAAGTAACTTTTTGCATTTTGCTCTCAAGTAGCAACTGTAAACCCTTAAGGTAAAAAAAAAAAAAACCAAAACAAACAATCGATTGCTTTTTACTGAGAATGCTTCATCTATTATTTCAATCAGAAAAACTAAAAATCAAGATAAGTGAAGTGGAAATTTGGTGGGTATATTTTGAAATGGAAATGAGGTGGTTATATATTCATATTCTCTGTGTTCATAGGCATGTTTGCATTAATTACAGGAAATGAATACTAATTTATGATTGCCCCTGCTCACCATCAGACTGCATTTATTTACAGATGAGGTCAATGAAAAATTAGTTTAGTCTTTTTTTACTGCTGTTTAGAACACTCAAGACTGTGTTTTCCTCTAGATTTGTCATGGTTAATGAATGTTGCTTCAGCAGTCAATCATGTACTCTAAATGCTGTCACACTTTTTTTTAAAGCCTCAGTCATGAACCATGACAGAAAAATAAACAAATAAATATAAAACTAAAAAACTCTTTTCACTGAGCAGCTACACTATGCAAAAATCTCCAGGGAAGGTTAAAGGAGGCCAGAATAAATGATAATGTAAGTGCTGTGGACATAGAAAAGCAATAAAGGTGTACCAACACTGAGGGTCTGGCAAAAAAACTCAACACACACACGCACATGCACACACACTCTCCAGTGAAAAAACTGGCAATGTTAGTAGCCTCAAGGTGCAATTTCCTGGAGCACTGAGATTGACATGCCAGCACTAAATGTTGTTAATTTAACTAACTTCAAATTAATGGCAGAGTCTGCAGTGGCCGAACCCCTCAAACACAGTCTCATTATAGCCTTGCTGGGAATGTCCTAAATATAGGCATTGACAGTTTAAAACAAATTCACATACATTGGTGTATTTTTAGACACAAGTAAGGCGTCAGAGTTTGTGTCATGGTATACAGTTGATTAATTGGGTTGGTAAGTCACCCTCCAACCCACAAATTGTGCATAAAAATGCCCATGAAGGAATACAAAGGAGTTTTATAACTACAATATGTAGTTATAAGCAATATTAGTATTCCAGTAAAGTGAGAAGGTCTGGTTTGTGTTTAGATCTTCTCTAGTTCTGTAGAACTTTGAAATTCTCATTTAAGTGGGATTTTAGGCCATTTGAAGACTAGGAGTGAGGAGTCTGTGGGTAATGGAAATGATAGATTTCAACACAACCTGTCTCCTGAAGGCAGCATAGCCAAAATCAAAAGGATAATCAAAATAAACCAAAGTCTAGACAACCCATCGTCCTTTTCATTTTTGATGACAAACTCCATATTTCAGACCATGATCTTTGAATCACCCACTCAGTCCCTGTTTCCATATTTTTAAAGATTTTTTTTCTCAGTATTGATATTAACTCAGCTGCCCCAGTGTTAATCACATTACAAGCTCAATCTGATTCATCAGTTGGTGTATCTGACATAGAGAACAAAAAAGATCTACTGAGCACACATTCAACAAGCAGATATTGCTGCAAATGTCCACCAGTACTGTGGTACTATTGCTGGTATGATCATCTTTATGATAAAATCAATCAATTTTTGTGTGTAATGTAATTAATTTCCCAAAACAGCAGCAAACCTAATCTTCTACAGGCAATTACCTAAGTCAATTCAATTTGTGTTCTTTACTTACAGTGTGGGCTTTCCTTTGCCCCAACGTGTAGAAGGGTCCTAGCAATAGGGACGTTGTTTGTCAAAATGGCAATATCCAAAGGAGTTAGTCCCTCACTGTTTGGTGTGTTCAGGTCCAGTTCCTCCAGTGTGTATTGATAAAGAAGAATCTGAACAGCGTCCAGATCTTGCTGTTCTACGGCCTCAAACATAGCTTCATTGCACTGGAAATTCTGTGTATCAATAAAAACAGAAGATCAGTAGAACTTTTCGAATGTCAGAGTTTTAAAAATGACTTGAGAAAATTTGTGTTTTGTGAGATTACTATAAAATATTGGTCTTCCAGCCCCAGCTTAGGTTCAGCTAGAAACATGGAAATTGCTTGCAGCAAAACTGAGCTTGGTCTGCCTCTGGACTTGTGTGCTTGAACTTGCTTCAGGTCTGTGGGAAGATTCAAGTGAGATTCAAACCCATACAAAACAAACCCATACTTATTTAGATGTCTGTCCCATAATCAAACTATATGAGCAATATTATATGTTTTCAGTGTGAAGCTGGGTGAAAGACTGATTTTGGCAGAGTCTTGGACTACTGAGTTTTTCAAGCTCAAAATTTAAAATAAAAATCTACAAACTCAGGTGATCAAAATCCAAATCAAACAAGCTATTCTGGAGAAAAACCTTCACAGCTCCAGTGTGAGCTAGTAATAGGTACTGTTCATTCAAATACTTCCATCATTTCTAGGTGCTCATATTTTTGCATTTAACTTGTAACTAGAAGCAGCTTTGAAATGTATAGTCCTTAAATAAAGCAGTAGAAATGAGACTGAAAAAACTGACTGTTCAGTGTGCATGTCCAGAAAGTGATGTGTCTGAACAGCAGAGAACACAAGCAGCCAAAACCAAGAACATACATGGCACTGACTCTCAAGCAGGGAGAACCACTGAACCTTTTGCTTATCAATGTCAAGGAGAATAAAAAATGGTATAATACAAAGAAACTTATTGTTTCTTAATTGAGCTGGGGAATAGCAGGTACAGGAGAGTAGCACGGCCTGCAGGTTTCTGTTATGAGAACATCCTTCTGGAGCCCACAGTAATGACATGTTATTTGCCAAGATTCTTTAAATTGTCTCCGAGCATCCCATTGCCATAATTACCCAATAGGTTTTTTTCCCCTCTTAAGAATGAATTAGTGGAAGCAAGAGGCCCAGCTGTGCAGGGAGGGCTCAGCATGTGGTCACACAAAGGAGCTGAGATCTACGTAGACATATTTTGCCAACAGGCATACTAAAGAAATACATACATAAGAGAGCAAGCGACCCAGATACATGATGTAAACTAGCTTCCTGTGTCCTGAAACCCACATGGAGGAAACACAGAGAAAATTCTTATATAATAATGTACTCTTTATGATATGAAATAAATATTGAATTGAAACCGTCTCCTACTGTGATTAGAAATTAACATTTCAGCCACATCAAAACTTCATTTTCTTTTTTAAATTGATGTAGTTTTATTTGGCATATCCTTGTCCAAGTTTTGATCTCAGTGAAACAACACTTTCTGAAAGAGCACTGATCTGCGGAACATCTTCTGTCTCCTCCTAAAACGCAAAGACTAATGGTTTGCAAGCAGTTCTGAAAACCAGAGTCTACATCTACACTTTGGAATTTGATCAGTTCTACAAGTTTTTTTTCAGTTGTGCTTGAAGTTAAAAGTGTCTTCAGAATTTCTTAGGCCTGACAGAGATCTTCTGGTCTACTGTTTTGCATGTGAAGTATTGGTACCACACTAAGAAATTGCAAAGATGATGTTATCTTAGAGTTTTAATATGGACCCCACCTATGCTAAATATTAGGGATCAGCAGAACAAGAAGACAGATGTACATAAGATGATCTTTACCCAAAATTGTCAATATAGGGAAATGAGATACTTTAGATGACTGTCTAAGGATGAGATGAACTATGCAGCAATAAAGCAAATCTAGGAGAGTAGTGCCGACTTGGGAATCTACCTTTTAGACACTTAAGTACAAAAGATAGGTCATGCTAGAGAAATATTTTTTCTGTAGATTTCCATGCAGAATAAAAGACACTACTTAAACAAATGCTTCATCAAAATGGGTCTCTGTCAAATTCTTGTTTTCAGATTCTTCTCTAGGTTTTAAGATTCAGATTTAATTTTATTATCAAATACTTTGATCATACTTCAGTGTTCGGTGTAAGAGAAAATCTCAAAAAAAGGAACAGTTGAATGGTAAGCAGCTAGATTTATCATTCTTTATCCAGCCCTCTGTTCAAGCACAAAATTGTCTTTAAGGACATATACTGTCATTAGAGAGGGCACATCTCCAGAAAATTTTAGAAAAGAGGCCAGCACATATTTCTTTTATTATAAGGTAAAACTTAAAAATGGCAGAAATTTTTACTGCAGTGCAGCAATAGTTGTTTTCATTCCAGTAGTGCCACACATCTGCTGTCTTACTTATATAACACCTTGTCATCCTGAAATCGGAGATCTTACTCTTATTCTGGCATTTTGCCCCTACCCTGAATGGATGAAGTGCTCTAGCTAGAAATTAAAAGAATTTTAATTAATTTTAATTATAATTACAAAATATTTTAATTAATGGTATGATTCTGATACATGCTATATGTCATCAACTCCCACTCAAGTCAATGATATGCATTTAACAGCTGTATGTCACTGTACTATGTACTCAAAATTAACACAAATAGATCATTGATGTTTCACCTAAAGAGGAAAAAAAAAAGCTGTGCTCCTTCGCTCTCTGAAACTTCATTGTTATGAATGCAGAACTGTGAACTGATAGATTGTTTTTTCATACAAATTATTAGAAATGCAAAATATATTCACCAATTCTCCAAAAATATATATCAACCTTCTAAAAAGCATTAATTTCATCACAGTTTACACCCGTTTCAAATTCTTTTTCTACTGATTTTGGAACTTCCTCTATTCTGTTGTTTATGGAAATAAAGGGTAATTAGCTTCAGAAGCATCTGCATTTTGATCCAATCAGAAAACAAGCAAAATCATATTACTCTTGTAACTGATCACAGCTAGGAAAATCCACTTATTTAACAGTAATTTCATAAAGAGCTTACTACAAAGGTAATTGGTTGAAGTAAACTGAATGACTACATTAGTTTCCATTTCTTTTAGTTAAGTTCATTTTAGGAAACACTGGCTAACAGTCTGAGAGCAGAACAAAAAGGTACAGCTGATGATATTAGTCAATGACAGGCTTGTGGTGCTCAATTAGGACAGGAAACTAGGTATTTCTCGGTTCACATTTCCACTTCTGTGGCACTGGGCACATGCATGGTTTTCCACTTTTTTGAAATCAGAATAGTCATTCTCTTTTAATTGACTTAATGTATGTGCATAAAAGTTAAATGAGTTAGCATTTGTAGAGTGCTACCCTAAGTGCTCAATACTATTATTTGCCTTTAATTCCAATTTTGTGTGAAACTCAATAGATCTTGTACTACATCTCAGGAGTTTCTTGCGTTATATAAAAACAAAAAATCCCTGTTATATAATAAAAAAAGATGGCTAACTTCAGTATTACAGCTGGAATTAACCCAATGATATGGCTGACAAAAGCGTTTGGCCCTTTTCAAATATACACACACACCCTTTAACAACAGATTTTTACCTACCTGTATGATTATCGTAGAATTATTTTAAGAACTTTGATTTTAATTGTATTTTTTGGATTCAGTTATCAAGATTTAGACCTGCCTAGATGCCTTTGAAAACGCATCTTTGGATTTTTGCTTGCCAAATGAAATACCTGAAGTATTTGTGAAATTTTGGCCTTAAGTAAGTTGCTGAACAGAATCTAAGCACATGCTTAAGTTAATTCCTCATAAATGCTCTTGCCAGCTAATCTGTTAGCAAGAATGTTTCACCAAAAGGGAAAAAATAAAAGCAAATTTCTATTTTTTCATTTCATTAGAAATCTGATTGAAAAAGCTGCACTAATTTAAACAAGAAACAGAGCATGAATTTTATAAGCTACTTCATTCAATCCAAACAATTATGAGACCAAATTGCAAACATCAGGTTTTCCAAATGAACAATTCAGACCCAAGCAATAGGCTGAAATATGTTGGCAAGTCTTGTAACTTCAAAGAGCGTAAAAACATGGGGACTGTGATACGGCCTTTCTAACTGGGCATGGATGCATCCCTCATCCACATAGCAGTGTGCATCTAACCATGCTATATCTATTTCAGTCAAAAAATATCCTGGTAAAACAGCAAAATATCTACCACATTTTCAGCCATGCCAGTAAATTGCCCCATTTGGAAGTCTGCACCAAGCCCAGCTCTCCAAGTCCAGAAGAACATTCTACATACCTGACCAACTTTTCCCCAACTATTTGCTTTCACACAGAAAACAGAAATATATTTGAAGATTATATAGTTTTCTGTAAAAATCTGATCATATTCTATGTAAAAGACACTAGTGTTGCAGCATTATTCAGACATCTGCAGCCCAGGGGCAAGAAATTCAAACAGGGGTAAGATGTAGTATCTTTAGACCCACGTGCTCAATTTTAGTCCAGCTGGTATTGTCACAAATACTAACAAGAGCCTTCTGATTTCTGCCTTCATTTACATTCGCTAGATAACTTTCTTCTGCTCTGAAAAGACAAAACCATTGAATTCAAAGAGAAACTGAATCACATTTACAAGTGATCAGGTAAAGTTTAGGGGCAGTTTTTACCCTGCTTTTTCCTTGACTCAGTCCGGCAGCCTCTAATCATTAGCTAGACAGCTGTGCTATGTGATTAATTTATTTAGGTGTTACTCTGATGCACAAACGTATATACTGAAAAGGACTACAGTATTGCTTTGCTGTAAGTAATAACCATGTTCCAGTAAGTGATTCAGTGCTGGAGTGTTTAGAAATGCAATCTTATGAAGCTTAATTAAAATGAAGTGCCCCTTTCAAGATATTTGCTCTAGGTTTGACTGAAAAAGTCCACTATGTGCTACTGGAGTTGGAAAAAACGTTAAAGTAGTTTCTGCAAAGACTTGTTTTGATAAACATGAGTTCAAGAATAAAGCTATTTTGGGGCATTGCTATGTCTGCAACAAGACAACAATTTACTGAATGGAAAGTGTTGCACAGCAAGAGAGAATGGAAAGAAAACTCTTCACTAGCCAAAGCTGAAAGAAAACAAATTCTAACAAATGTTGTTCACTTGTCTGGAGACATGATTTTAGTCATTGACTTAGCTCTGTAACACAGAAACTCAGTGATTAGAAAATACATCAGCTAGCAACTTGACCTGGAGTATTTCCACCCCTTCCTTTACTGATGGTTTCCTTGCTATTTATTTCTAGGGAAAACTGTGGAAACAACAGGCAGAATAGATAGACTGGGATCCAAAGCCTTTTGAGTTCAGTGGGAGTCTATTCACTGTCTGTTGTGGACACCAGCTCAGACCCCAGACTGGTCATACCTAGAGGTACCTATGCTCACTGTAGGTCAGCAGTGACAAAAGCTATGTCACTCCCATGACAGTGTAGTGGGTTGGGGGAAACAAAGTTAGCACAAGTCTATATCCCATTAAGCCACCATCCACTTCACAATGTAAAATCGAGTCTCCTAATTACGATTACTGATTGAATAGGCACTCCCACCGCCTGACCAATCTGGACTGAAAAGGGAGGGAAGCGAGATTGTAATTAGCTCTGTGGATAGCAGAGGACTTGAGCCTCAGAAGCAGTACACTGCTCTTCAATCTTTGGGCTATGCTCATTTGCCATTTCTGTTCTCTTTAGTTAAGTATGACAGAAGACCCCGCATTTGAAGGAGTATGTGATTTGAAGTGTATCTTTAGAGAAACACTGGTCAGAAGATATGCTAACAGACTGGCATTCATTCAGTCTACACGTCAGTCTGCTCTGACATGCTCCCCAGCACTAGTTTATCCTCCTCTTTCACTCGCTTAGTCACACACAAACTTGCCATTGAAAAGGAAGAGGCAAGAAAAGATAGCAGCTAAAAAATTCGTCTAAAGAATCTTTTCCCACAGTTCATACTTAGAGGCCCAAATTCAAGTGATCCCTACAAACTGAAAGCATCTGGAAACCCACTGCCTCAAAAGCACAGCTGCTGGCTGCGCAAAGGCTGTTCTCCAGCTATCAAGCCCTGTTTGAGTTTCAACGCTTCTCCTTCTGTAAAACAAAATCTATTGGCTCTGGCAGAGCTGAGAGGAAGGAGCCATGATCCTCTGTTTCCTTCAAGTCATAATCTTTCTTCACAGGAGAGAGACAACAGTCTCGTGACTTTCCAATGCACTAGAGCTATATTTTAGCTTAGCTCTTCCATGGGGCATGCATGGGTCCTCTGACTTCAAGAAAGGAGTGATCCTAGGGGATAGGATCATTGAATTGGTTTTAAAATTATTTTCAATTCTTGCATTGATTAATATAACTTGGCTCATACGTAACAAAGATCTGTGAGTGTTAAAGGAGTCTAGAGTGTGCTTTTTCTTCTGACGAAATGTAACATTTTTATTATCTGGCCCAACCATATTCAGAATTATGCATTTAGTCCTGCACTGCACTAAGCATGGAATTTAGTGCAGCAGAGTAATGGTTCCAAGAGGTGTCTCCTGGCGCATTCACAGACACTGTCATAAGTCATTGCTCTTCAGAAGTGGAGAGGAACTCTTTTCCTCAAAATAATTCAGAGGAGAAGTTGAAGGATGTGTCTGTTCTTCCTACTTATGGAAAAGGGGAATTTATTTTGTTTTGGCAATATCAACAGCAGGTTCACGTTCCTCCAGCAAATATAAAAGATTCTGTTTGTGCACTGAACTTATACTGTGCTATTATTCCAGGGACACAGTCCATTCTTCAAAATGTATGTGCTGGAGGTTGTGTAATTTCACCAGCACCGGCATAAATAGGAGCACTCGTGAGTGTTAAGTCCAGCGGGTGCTTTCCTGTACTGGCACCAGAGTGCTCGACTGTGTTCTGCGACTAGGGTGGGGTACCCAGGCCAGCCTGCTTCACATGTGATCTCCTTTTCCCATGGTCTTATCTAGTGGCCATCACCACAGTCTATGAACAACCTTGCATGTATCTGTCACAGCATGTAAATTCCACTTGCTCTGTTTGGAAAAATGGGAACTTCTATTAAGGTCATTTTCAGTTTTCTCAAAATACTTTTTCTTCATTTCTTGTAAGAGAAACACTTGTGTGTTTATATTGAATCCATTTATGTCCCATTAATGCCAAGTTAAGAACCTACTCCTAAAATAAAGCATCATCGCTTGATTAAGGTAGCTTTTCTTTAGCCTTCAAGAAGGTCAGGCTTTATTTTGACACAGGATCATAAATGTTAAGTCTGGGAAGAACGTACAGCACTGGTCAGGGAACAGACAAAATGAGATGATGAAAATTGTACAGATTAAAAGCAAACCGATTACAGAGATTAATAGGACAGTAAATTGGCAATTTGATAAATATCAAGTAATTACCGTTGAGGTCTTACGGAGACTGAGCCGGTCAGATCGAGCTCTGAAATATGCTTCGTCAAAGGATGTATGACTCCCCTTAAGCTTCTCTGACAGGTTCCTATATAACCGCTTTGCAGCATTTGGAGAGGATGGCACGCTGTTCTTTTTAGTCTGGAGGAGACTTAAGTTATGCATTTGCTGTGTCATTTTCAGCTAGTAGTTTCTAGAAGAAAAACAACAGCTGTTTAACAAGGCTTTGCTACACTAACATCATTGATCAGAACTGTATCATTGGAATATTGTACATTGTACATCGCAAGACTTCTGTGGCAAAAATCACTTTCACACACAGTTTTTGAACACTCAGAAGCATGTTTTTGGGCTTTTTAAATGGCAAATTGCTCTCTATGGAATTAGTCCCATGAATACCTATGGGGAGGGAGAATTAAAGATGGAAAAATAAAACAGACCACTTCAGAACTATTTGCTAATTTGTATAAGGAGAAGGGCTTTTGTTTAATGAAGGAAATGGCCTTTTGACAGAGTGAGTTCTGGTAATACAAGTGTCAGAAAAATGTCACCCAAATGTAAATGTTACTACACAATTTGGATAACGTACATAATCTGCATTTTGTCAGTACAATGGTTTCTTAAAACAAAACTGAAGCAATTGAGAGGAAAGAAATCTAACTGATTACAGAACATGGTGCAGGACTGAGTTTAACTGGTCAAGTGACTTAAGGTTGACACAAGCACAACTGTGGCAAGACGTGCTTTATTTCCCACATTACTATCTGCTAGCAAACCGTGTGCTCCAAAAGCATGTGAGGTTTTCAGTTGGGTGGGTGGATTATCTTTCTCTAGAGACTCAAAGCAGTATTTCTCACTCAGGAAGTATGGCTGGATTCAAATACTTTTTCATCTCTGAACCCATCACAAGCTACTACAGAAATAATGCATGAACTTACATTTAATTTGCATCAAATGCTGACATGTTAGCCAAATGAAAGTCCATTGCTACAGAGAATGTTTTTTGTTAGAGTTTTGAGGAACATTTGGCAAGGGAGGGAACCTGCTCTGTGACCAGGACTCCTAAGGCATTATGTTTTAGCAAGTAACAGCTGAAACAGAAAACCTATTTAGGCTCTGTTGTAAGCATAATGAGGCATATGTGCATTTTTAGTTTAAACTACTTACGGCCAGCTAGTGTCCGGGTTATTGCAAACAAAAACCTTACACTCTATGTTTTACAGTTAAAATAATCTGTGATTCTAATGGTTGCTGTTTACAGTTTTCATACTGAGTAGTTTCTTCCCTCAGTTAGTGGACAGGGACTGGTTTTGTCTATATATTGTATAACTTTATCCTGCTCTGTGTTTGCCCAGTCGATTTAGACTACAAACTCTTCCAAGAGGGACTGCCTCCTCTCTCTAAGACTGCCTAGCCTAATAGGTTTTCCATATTATCTCATAATTAAACAATACTTTCTATGCTCTAAGATTACAGTCATTTTTCCACATTAGGAAAAATTGAATTAATATTTAACTCTAGAAATACTTTATGTGGGAATAGTTTTACCTTTCTGAAGGGAAACTAAGAATCAGATTTGACCCAACTGCAAGCACAGGAAGCTATCCCAGAGATTTCTGTAAGTGAAGAGGTGACGAAAAAGCACAATTTCTCCATATTTCCTTTTTCCCTGCCAAGAGCGTGTACACATTTATAAGACAGGATGTCTCTCTAGAAGATCTCACAGTCATAATAGTAAATCTGGCTACCCTTTCAGACTATCTTTTCCTGGAAATAAGCTTTAGATTCCTTGTACTATGATACAAATCCTGTAACTTTCTGTTCTCATGGTCTCAGCCTGCATCTAAGCAAGTCAGACTGCAGGACCAGACTAATAATTATTTACAATCATAAAAGCACTCTCTATTAAACATTCGCCCTGCTCTTGAGGCTGCTCTTTGGCATGAATTGGTCTAAGATTAAAGACACCACCCAAGTCTCATAAGCTGTCTACATCTTTCACATTTGTAAGTTGTGGTGAAGCAGACATCCTGAGCACAAAAGTATCTGATTACAAGTAATCTCACATATTCTCCAAGCTCATGGGGTATTGAAGAGAGACCAAGTCTCTGAATGAAGAGAGACAGAGTCATCATAATTGTCATATGTTATGAGAAGACTTTGTTAAGTTAGAACTACAGTGTGTGCAGTCAGAAGAAGGGAATTATGTGAGCTGCATCCCTGAAACTAGTGTGTAAGAGTGGATATGATAAGAAACAAGCTCTCTGGGACTCGGGGACTGACCATACTACAATGATTTTGGACTGCTTTTCTCTGAGCTTATGGAAAAAAGGTAGAGTGAGGCTCACACAAGCAATTGATCCTGCCTTTTAATTATTACATGCATTTCAGCAGTGCCTACAAGGACTAACTGAAATCACTGTCTCTTCAAATGAAGCATTTTATCCTCTGCCCCGAACAGCAAGCTTGCGTAGACTAGATAGAAAGGCTGAGTGGAAAGCAAGGAACATAGCAAAATATGTTTAATCAAAGTCTCTGTCATGAGAAGTTGCTTGTTAATGTCAAACTAGAGCATAACACTAAAATTATGATCACCGATGCCAACTCACAAGTTGTCCAGACACGCCAGAATTATTGGGAACTGTGTGCTGGAATCAGTGTGGGGGAGGCTTTACTCTATGGAAGTTGGACAGGGACTGGTTTTGTCTATATATTGTATAACTTTATCCTGCTCTGTGTTTGCCCAGTCGATTTAGACTACAAACTCTTCCAAGAGGGACTGCCTCCTCTCTCTAAGACTGCCTAGCCTAATAGGTTTTCCATATTATCTCATAATTAAACAATACTTTCTATGCTCTAAGATTACAGTCATTTTTCCACATTAGGAAAAATTGAATTAATATTTAACTCTAGAAATACTTTATGTGGGAATAGTTTTACCTTTCTGAAGGGAAACTAAGAATCAGATTTGACCCAACTGCAAGCACAGGAAGCTATCCCAGAGATTTCTGTAAGTGAAGAGGTGACGAAAAAGCACAATTTCTCCACATTTCCTTTTTCCCTGCCAAGAGTGTGTACACATTTATAAGACAGGATGTCTCTCTAGAAGATCTCACAGTCATAATAGTAAATCTGGCTACCCTTTCAGACTATCTTTTCCTGGAAAAAAGCTTTAGATTCCTTGTACTATGATACACAAATCCTGTAATTCTGTGTTCACATGCTCACCCTGCATCTAAGCAAGTCAGACTGCGCAGGACCAGACTAATAATTATTTACAATCATAAAAGCACTCTCTATTAAACATTCGCCCTGCTCTTGAGGCTGCTCTTTGGCATGAATTGGTCTAAGATTAAAGACACCACCCAAGTCTCATAAGCTGTCTACATCTTTCACATTTGTAAGTTGTGGTGAAGCAGACATCCTGAGCACAAAAGTATCTGATTACAAGTAATCTCACATATTCTCCAAGCTCATGGGGTATTGAAGAGAGACCAAGTCTCTGAATGAAGAGAGACAGAGTCATCATAATTGTCATATGTTATGAGAAGACTTTGTTAAGTTAGAACTACAGTGTGTGCAGTCAGAAGAAGGGAATTATGTGAGCTGCATCCCTGAAACTAGTGTGTAAGAGTGGATATGATAAGAAACAAGCTCTCTGGGACTCGGGGACTGACCATACTACAATGATTTTGGACTGCTTTTCTCTGAGCTTATGGAAAAAAGGTAGAGTGAGGCTCACACAAGCAATTGATCCTGCCTTTTAATTATTACATGCATTTCAGCAGTGCCTACAAGGACTAACTGAAATCACTGTCTCTTCAAATGAAGCATTTTATCCTCTGCCCCGAACAGCAAGCTTGCGTAGACTAGATAGAAAGGCTGAGTGGAAACCAAGGAACATAGCAAAATATGTTTAATCAAAGTCTCTGTCATGAGAAGTTGCTTGTTAATGTCAAACTAGAGCATAACACTAAAATTATGATCACCGATGCCAACTCACAAGTGTTCCAGACACGCCAGAATTATTTGGAACTGTGTGCTGGAATCAGTGTGGGTTAGGCTTTACTCTATGGAAGTTGCTGGTAAGTGTTGAGTTTTAATATTGGACAGACTTAGAAGATAGCTTTTTGTTTTACAGATGCATCTGTGGAACCATTTGGGAGTATAAACATGAAATAAAATTCTTTAAGATGGTCAAAAGATTTCATTCACATCTGTGTTTAGCATAGCTTCAGTAGTTCAGTTGGTTTTCAGATATATATTAAAAATAAGCTTAAGAAATAGCCGATTACCCCCAAAGCTGATGACCCATCTTCCACTGTTCCATGTTATTAGTATTTTAAAGAAACTCAGCAATTTACCAAATATAATAATTAATAATAATTTAATTCTCAGAGTAACACTTCCACAGTTTTTATTAGTATATAGAGCTACAGATTATCCCACAAATTTCTCTTCTTACCTCCATTTTCAAGAATTTCTTCCTTTCATCAATAAAGTATGGGTTAAGAATCAGTCACAAATTGCGGATAAAAATAGGCCAATAAATGTCATAGGCATGTTTGTAAAGGAAGTTTCAATTTCCCAAAGTCATTTGATTCTAAGAGTACAGTCATTGAACACCAAATACCACACAGTTAGTAGTAAACTAATGAGAGAGAACAATTTGCATTTACCACACAAACCTAAACATCATCAAGATGAGGACAAAAAAAGAAGAGTAGACCCATCCAATACTTAATTTAAAGGTAGTTCAGCGTACTCCACTGTGTTTGCTTCGGAATTATATTTTTTTATATGACAAGCAACAGGCTCAGCACCTCTGAGTGGCACAATATTACATTATGGAGAGATTCCAAGCTTCATTAAGCCTGTATGCCAATATGGAAACTTACTGAGAAGCTATGTAGACATTTAGTAAGTTTACATTAACTAAATTAGGCATATCTACTTAGTTGGTTTTAATAATACCACAATAGGTACGAGAAATCCTAACAAGAATACCTGTTATTAAAGCTAACATGGCTTTTGCCTTTATCAGTCCTCCCTAGGTTGATAGAGTCCTCCCTCCATCTCACTAGACCAAACTACCGGCTTGTTGAGTTCAAGTCCCTAAGTTATCTGTGGAGAGGACAACCAGAAGAGCTGATCTTGGCTGGAGATTTTTGTTGTTGATGTGAAGAGTCGTTTATTTAAAGTCTATATGCTTATAGAAGCTGTAGTGCTTCTAGTTCATAGAATTAGTATTATGACAATACTCTTGAGGATTAAAATAATTACTGAAAAAGGAATTTTGCCAGCCTAACTCCTAAAATAACCAATCTCTTCTCCAGCCTTCACTAATGCAGGAGGTGTATTTGTATCCATCTCCTTAAACTCAGTTGCCCAGATGTCTTTCACAGAATGTCTTGAAAGTCAAATTCAAGCTTTTCTTGAGAAGTAGAGAAGTTATTTTCAGAATCCCAACTTTTTACAGAGAACAGCTTGACAGCAACATTTTCTTTTATGAGAAGATATTAACCTGAGCAAGTAAAGGAGAAGCACCTCTCAGTTTTTGAACAGTTTTCCAGAAAATCTGAGGGTTTGGTAGAGGTCTTCTAGTCACACATCTCCCAATACACATTCAAAACTCAGACAGTTTGCAGGTCAGTTCTCTCTATTTCAGTATGTACGCTGTAAAAAGAAACTAGGTTCACTAAATATATTACAGCACTCTAGGGTGCTGGTGTAGTCTCAGGACCAAAGCAAATTCAGGTATCATTAGGCTGCTAGCCTATGTCTCCAACCCAGAAAAGCCTAGCAGCAGTTTAATACCAAGTCTGCTCGCCCAGGCCTGTTCCCCATGGCATGGGTTACTGTTCATATTGACTGTATCTAAACATAGTTTGACTCCAGCTATTACAATTCCTGGGGGTTGCTGGAGTCCTTCCCACCTCAATCTAGTCAATGAAACAGGATTTATACATTCAGAAGAAAATAGCATGTTACTAACCGTCTGAACAATGACTTCCAAGGACAGTAACAATAGGGTGTCCGTATTACACGTGGAAGCTTTTTCAGTACACAGCCAGAGCAGATGCCCAAGACAACATTAGTGTAAAAAGAGGACAGAATCTTTTATAATCTCATGAAAGTTTCTTTAAAGTCAAGAGCAGGTGAGTCTATAGAGAAACTAAGTAAACACTGTAAAAATTGCAGCTATTCAACAATAAAACAGACAGCATCTTTGCTATCCACACAGAATCAGTGCATCACAAGTGACCTGAAACATAGATGTTTCCTGTATACTAACCATCAATATCCTGAAATAGCGCATGGAATAAACGCGGGACAATAAAGCAATAGCTGGAATAATAAAATGCAAATGAACTGCATTTTTTACCAGTGTACTGAAACAGTAAGATGCAAAACGCTACTGAAGATTATGTCATACTTAACATGTCACATACAAGGTATGAAATGAAAAAAGGTGAAGGTAAGCTGCATATTCTAGAAAACTTTCTGGAAGTGTGATCTTATTAGGCTGTAGAAGTGACTCCCAGGAGAGCAATGGAAATGAGATCAGGCAAAATCATGGGTAAAAAGTATAATAAGAAATAAGGAAAACAAAGGCATCTCAATTCACATGACTCTAATTGAAAACTTACTGTTTTTTATTGGATGTTGGCATTTTATTTTTACAGACATGAACTATTTTGTAAGAGCAGTTTTAGGCTCCTTTAAGTCATTCATTTTAGGTTTTTTACAACCATGTCCTCACCTCACCGATCAGGTACAACCCTGAAATGGGCATTGTCTTGGTTGAAATAACGAATCCCCCAACTGAAATGCACTTAACCTGAAGATATATCATTGTCACAACTAAAACTGTTAACAGTATATCAAAGACTAACAGTTTAGAAACAGGTGATGTCCAGAAGTGACCTATTTAAGATTTTGACCCATGGAAGCCTCTGCACATACCTAGCATAGGTCAGAATGAAATAAGGACATCTCAATAAGGTTCGAAGTAGCCCCATGTGATCTGACTAACTAGCATTCTCACAGCAAGTCAAGAACTACAACAAGCAGCATGTTACAAGGTTTCTCAGTAAAAGGCAGAACTAGACAGAATAACAACAGCAGCTCCCCTTATAAACTAGTCATAGTTAACAGTAGTCTGCATTTCCAAGAATTAAAAAAAAACACAAAACAGAAGTCTTATGACAGTGGTTCCAGTAACAAATAACCTGAATCTCTGGGGAAAACAGTTACTGCACTACCCTGGAAATAACCACCAAAGCAGTCTCGTTTGTGTGACTATCACCCTGCTATAGCATGTACCAAACCCATGATTGAAGTCTTCCAACACACGTTTCATGCTGCACGTACATACTGTAGCTTACTCTTTGTAATTGGATTTCTACTTGCGCTTCTAAATGCTGAAGTAACCATTTTATTCCCCAACAGCAGAGTGCTTTAAAAGTCAAATTCAAATAAAAATGAATACAAATTAGTTACCCTTATAAAAGCTTTTTTTTATTAGCAAATACTGACCTAATATTCATGTCCTTTTAAAAACATATTGCAGAGAGAGAAAAAATCGAAATTATAGATCACTGTCTGTTGTATGTGGCACATATATGCTGCACTGTATAGACAGGTGCACTAGTAGGACACAGCATAGCTGTAAAAGCATTAACTTCAGATTTTAGGAAAACACAACAGCCAAGAAACCACTCAACACTATACGGGTTCTTAAATATGTTTCTGAAACAATTTTACACTTGAAACTAATAGTTAAGAATATATGCATTAAAGAGTTAAATTAGACTTACCAACTTAGGCTATCCAAGGCAAAACGTGAACAAATTGCTGGTAATTGTCCACTGTCTTCATTCAATGAATCACATTGGCTTTGCTGTCTCTGCTGGTTCAGCCTCTGGGCAGAATGAGTAAACCTCTTCCTTATACTGCATGAATGATCAGATATGAAAAAGCTTATTACTAGCAATTACTGAAGTCCAAGATCACTGATAAGATCTCAGAGCAAAACAGTATTTAAAGCAAATAGTGTTGTATCACAGGTAAAATGTTTGGTGCCTTAACTCTATACTAGTTACCTGTGCACTATAGGAATGACTAATATATAAAGCTCTTGCCTCCGTAGTCAAGATGCCATGACTTCTGCATGCCTTTAGCTTGTTGTATCCCTTAAAACCGATCAGCAGCACAGTGTGCAAGTAGAAAAAAATAATTACTGCCAGAGTAAACAAAACTGCGATTGCAATTAATTTGCCATGAAGTATGAGCAAAAAGACATTAATGTAGCCATCTTAAAGCAGTTGGTTTTATGTTAAACCAATAAAAGGGGAAAAAAACGAATCACAGTCCTACAATCAGTCCACTAGTGCATGTTGCATGTGATGTATTGTTTCTTCTTTCTTCAAGCAAGCTATCACTACAGCTGTCTGCAATCATAGCAACAAAAGCAGCAACCATATCCATGGCTATGGGACATCTGCAAGATCATTTGAAAGCTCCCAGCCTGAACAGGTTACGCTTAAAAAAGATTATTAAATGAATAAAAAGCATTTTATTGATGCCTACATTTCAGCTAAAACAGATCTTGTAATGTCTGCGTTAAGAGCTTCCAAAATAGTAGAATGGTGATATTTCAAAATATAGTTTTTTTTACTATAGGGCAGAAAATGCAAATGCTGAATCCCACAGAAACCCACAGAGATGTTACAAAGTCAGAATATGGGATAACCATATGCAGCCTTAGAATTCGAAAAATAGTGTAGGTGATAAACAACAATCTAGAAAATCATTATCCTTCCTGGACAGTCCACTGGGTTAAAGTCATGTAAACAGAACACTCCTGTGCAACATCTGGCAATAGAAAAAAATTAAGACACCCTAATTCCTGGGTCTGTCGTAGCCAATGATCATTAATAAAAAATACCTTTTCTGTAGATATTGTTTTTAAAGGGATACCACAGCTACTATTATAATCTGCTGAAAAGATTTCACTGGCTTTATTCAGACATGATGCTTGATTTTTGGAAAATGTTTGGAAACCTTCTAAAAGCTGGTGACCAGTCTGATTCTCCCACCCTTCAAAACTCAGTTCAGAACACTGGACCTCAGTACCCCTCAGCAAATAGTGTCCTTTTGCCAAAGTAGCTGAAGCTAAAATCTAGTCCTGGGCCTGACATTTGTATGCCATGGGACTTGAACTTAGTCTATACTTTTAAAGTCAATCTGGATATGGACCAAGCCATTTTTAAGACGTTTTATATATGTATATGCATGCATTGTGCATATAGGTGTGTATGTAAACATGCTTATGTACATATTTCAAAGACATAACAAGAATATCAAATGCAACTACCTGCATGCTTTGCTGCAGCAGAGAATTACAAAGTGCTACGACAATATGCTATGCACAACATTCCTTCTCCTATACCGTGAAAATCACAGGCTATACGTGTATAGGATTCCCTCTTTTGTTCTGCTGCTTCTAAGGATCATTAGTCAGAAGGCTACAGGACAGCTGACTGAGGTCACTGCTCCTTGCCAACAGGAGGAAGATTGGAAATCTTTTGAAAACCACTGAATACCTCTCTAACACTGGGATACTATCTGGAAAAAAGCATGCTGAAAATCGGGAATGTCTAAATTAGTTAAAATTAAATGTAAGCATAAAAATTCCATTTTCAGCACTGTGCTGAATAGGGATGATTCTTCTGAGTCAAAATCCCTGATTAAGTTTTTTTGGTCTGTATAGACACCATCTATGGAACTCACTTATGAGGGAATTCTCAATTTCCAGCTGTTTTCAGAGGAAAAAGCTAAAGTGAGTTTACTGAAACTAGTCTATTCTTAAACATTTTCTAGCAATTTCTCCCCCTTCTCTCCTTTGCTTTCTCCCTTCAGCTTGGTGGAAAGTAGACCTTTTGCAGTCACCATTCCAATTTTCATAATCCTTAGTACTTCTCTATTGCTACCCAAACATTATTTAGTAGAATAGTAAAAGACAAGATGTTTTCTTGCCCAAGCTAGTTCTATGAAGGCAATTAGTTTGTTGATATCAAGTAAACATATTTCTAATCTTCCTGTCATATGAATTTAAGTTCATTCATTATTAAGCTGTTCAAAAGCCAGAAGACATAAAACAACAGTAAGGTAAGAGAAGTAATCATAAATTAACCAAATGATAAAAAACAAACTAAAAATGATGCATGAATGTGTGTAAATACCTGCTAGAGGCACTTACATCTATTTCTGGAAATGGAGAAGACTAAAAAGACCTACAGAAAACAAAAACCTGGGTTATCATGATAAAACACATGTAAGCAGATCCGTTAGTTGATCCTGTACAGAAGCTTGTGTGTTCTTAGCCTTTGATGATTCCATTAGATGGCTCAAAGATGTCAGCCATTTATTATTTCACTTGCCTATATTTCATACTTAGTTGAACAGACTATTTTGTTTGCTGTACTTATACTACTTACTCAACCTATTGCGACAGATTTTCATTCCATGTTTGATCACTCTAAAGGTTTACCTACCTGCAGTACACATCATGAGCCGATTCCACAAGCTGCTATTATTATTACTATTGCTAAAGCTGCACATTTTTATGAAGATGTATGTTTAGCAGTACATTTCGTTTAAAGAGGCCACCCAAGTTGGCTGATTAACTGACACATTTACCAAAACATTTACCCTGTATTGTTCTCAGCTTTATACACCACAGATATTTTTAGCAGCCAAGCAGCACATTGTATTGGCCATTAATTCCATTCAAATTCTGTTTGTTTCTTCTGGACACCAGTAACATTTCTGGGATGAGAAGCTCACAAAACTACCCTGTATAAAATCTCAGGGTAGCTGGGAGTCATTCATTTTCTTTTCGTCAATCAATAGGTGGCAGTATTCACCCAGTTCTTCAAAAGCCTGCTGTGGTCCATGGAGCAGCAGCCACACACAGGTATTACGTTGTCCCAAGTACACAGTGTCCAACACTTAATTGCAGATGGCATTTCAGTAGCAAGCACGTCCTCCATATACAGAAACTAACGTTCCTATGTTTCATGTCGCCTTGTGTTTTGGCACTATGCATACACTGAGTTTGTGAAAAATGCTTGATAGGCCAATAGTCTGGAAACTGGGTGGGAAGTTTGGAGCAAAGAAACTCACTCAAACATTTGGAATTTGAAAACATCACATGGAGCCTGACTTTACTTCCTAATCAGTCGATGGCAAAGCTGTCATCATCATTAGAGCCAAAGCTGTATTTTACTGTTCAGAATCCCCCTAAAAGAACAAATACTGCTCAAAAGTCAGATCTGATGTCCCGTACAGTCGCGGCCAGGGTCAGGCAATGTAGCCAGGCAGGTCAAATACCTGGGAACAGGATCTCCAGCCTCCCTCCTAAAGTAACATAGTCAGGCCAACTCTGTCTGGCATCTGTATGCTCTCTCATTTTGGAAATCCATGACTAGAAAGGTGGTTAAACTGCCTCTGCTCCTTGAAACAAGATATTGGGTGTTTTTTTCATACAGCCAAAGGTATACAGTGGGAAAGGTTAAAACAACAAAACCAAAAAACGCAAGCAAGCCTATAAAAGTGTATCTTTCTTTGTCCCCATACCTATTCTGTCTCGCAAACTTTTATACATATAAGCTACTGTAGTAAATTCCAACTTTGGTTTTGGCAATTTCTGCCTCTCTGGCTCCTTGTTTACCTATCATCTTTCACACATACCCTTTTGCCAATTTGTAAGTTCTCTGTCATATTCCCTGGTTTCTTGTGTTTCCTCAAGGACATTGATCTGAGTCTTACTGTTTCACTTGTTCCTTTAGCCAGTGTTCTTGATCCAAATCCATAGCAAATAACCTATTATCCACAGAGACACAGAACTATTCAGTATATTCATAAAAAACACAAATATTTCCCAGTTCATCAGTCATAGACATGATCAAACTCAAGAAATTCTGAAATTGTGAGTGAAGAAAAAAATAATTGTGTTTAGACTAAGTTTAGAAAATTTCCCACTGAAATAATTTTCCCAAGTGTTTTGAAATATTTGAGACACCTGTGATGTCAGCAACTAAAAGAAACTGAGCTTGGCAGCCCCAGCTCCTCCAGGCTTCCTGCCTTAGTGGTGGTTCCTAATCTACAGTCCTCTCAGTACAACCTGGATTTCAACACACCCAGGCTCTGCTGCGGGGCTGAAGCTGGCAGATACACCAGCGCCTGGGGCTTGCAGACTCCCACTTCCACAGGAAGGGTCGCGGAGGCCGGGAGCTCTGCAGCTTCGTGGCAGCCTGTATGGCAGCAGTGCCTTGGAGCTGTGGACCCTGGTGGCTTATATTTCAGAGTACGGTTTTAGATGAACTGGCAGGAAACTAGAACTGTTTGGTCAGAATTCTTTAAAAATAGCATGTTTTTTGTACAGTTTGTTTTTGACTAAGTGGCATTTTTTTTCCCTAGCCTTTTAAATTGGAAAATTCCTGAGAATAATAATCCCTGGCTGCAGTGGAACAGAATCAGGCCTGGAGTGTTTGAGCCACAAAACACTACTTAATCATTTGGCATCATTTTGAGTGTAAGTTAAGGTAAACAGAAATGCCTTAGTATAAGAAGTTAATCAGATCCTTAAAGCCATTAGTGTTTGAAACAAGGAATCAAAGAGCAGCTGCTGTTACCCTAAGTGATCCACATAGGTATCAAGAGGTGCTCACCAGCATTGCTTGATAGAAATGCTGCTATATTGCAAAAACAACGTAGGGCAGAATGCTCTTTGCTAATGGTTCCTGCAATTGTTCTCCATATTAGGGAAAAATCTAAACTTGTGCAAACACATCCATCTTCAGAAAGCTTATAAAAGTACATACAGGCCATTAGACATATCTGAAGATATTGCTGTTCCTCAGAAACAAATTACCCAGCTGAACATCATCGAAATAATGAAGTTGTCAGCAACAACAGCGCAACTGTGTCATTTTGTCAGTCTCATGTTGATTATGCTATCTAGTCAGACACTCCATATAGAGATAATTTATGCCATGTATTGTTTGGCCATGACTACTC
The DNA here is from genome assembly GCF_000699105.1 of Pygoscelis adeliae. Lineage (NCBI taxonomy): Eukaryota > Metazoa > Chordata > Aves > Sphenisciformes > Spheniscidae > Pygoscelis > Pygoscelis adeliae. The sequence continues at coordinate 3,112,888 of NW_008824772.1, forward strand.
CCAGCTGCACTGCATTTAATCCAAGTTACAGCAGAACATTTTACAAACAGAAATTAACGAGCTTTTCATAGCTGGCAATTTCTAGATTAGGAAAGAAAAAAGAAAAAATAGGATTTACCAAAATTGAGCATGGAACAAAGCTGAACAGAGGCAGACATGCATGATTCCAGAGAAACTTTTTTTTTAAACTATAGCTATAAGGTTGTGACATGGTCATTAAAAAGACCAAAATGAACTTATAAATATATAGATAGGTGTCATTGCAACTTTTGTATGATTACAGTAATTAGCAATGTACTTGCTAATAGAAGGCCATTTCTGAAGGTGAATCTCCTTTTTCTTCAAAATTTGATGTATAAGAGCATCTATTATAAAGCACTAAACAAGTGTCATTATTTTTCACACTGAGCAAAGAAACAACTTTGATACTAGAAGGACAACTTCCTACTATTCTGTGAACCCCAAGCAGTGTTTCTTTCACTAAACAGATATCCCTTAAAGAGCAGCTTGTTTGCCTTGATAAGGCAGAAACCTGTTTAAGGGCAGTGATTTCTCTTTAGCAAATATTTTAGTGATTAAAATCAGGCATTTCAAAAAACAAGAATAAAGTACCATTTCAGAAAACTTTGATACTGTGGACAAGGAGTAGGGAGACTATTTTCAAAGGCTAGCATTTACCTAGGGAGAATAATTTTTCCAGATCCTGATAGAGACAGACTATTCTAGATAACAATTCAAAACAAGAGCCTATTTGTCTGCATTATCAGAGAAAGAACCACAAGGAGATCTGTCTCACTAGACCAGCTTTTGTGAATAGCCCCAGGGGTCATCTCTGTAATAGAGAAACATCACACTTCCTGGCTATGATAGTTTTACACAGGCTGGAATTCATGCTGCAATCATTTGGTCTGATGTGACTGTTCATTTACATTTTAGTTAAAACAAAAATAACTGAGGAGTTCCAAATCAGTGTCTCACAGGAGCAATGCAGAAACCTAAACAGAAGTGATTGCCGTGAAGTAACTCCAGGCCTTCCAGTGCAATTCTATTACAGATGAGTTAAAAAGCACATTTAAATATTCATTTTTGCTTACCATTTGTGATAGCTTTCAAATCATGAAAATCCAAGGTTTACTACAGAGGCAATGTACATGGACATAAGAGTTTTCGTTAAAGCCTTTTTATAACTTACAGAGACAAGGGCATATGATTATGTATACTTTACAAGGGGTACAAGGCACAGCAAAATCAGTGGCAAAACTCAAAATATGTGATTGTTCTTTCCTGAAGTCCAACATTTCAATAAAAGTAAAATTAAAATGCAGGAAATGCAACCAGATCTTTCCTGTGCAGAATATAGGAGATCTGTAACATACTTTCCCAAAAATAATTACTCTCTTATTGCAGTGGAGGCTTTTAAAATATGTAGCAGTTAGAATAGCAGTTCACGAAAATATCCTCTCATGGCTTTCCATAAGCCCTAAAAATGGTGAATCTGTTTCCTTTCAATTAGTTATGTCAGCCTCTCGGTTATTAGTAATAATAAACATTATTACTAGTCCTCACTTTGTTGTCACAAGTCCCATCTCCACCACCACAAATGAGAGCAGAATAGAAAGTGATCATTGCTCTTTAATGAGCACATACCTTTTGGATGGATGTAGTTCACAGCTTCTCTTTCCATTCCTCCATCTTCCTCATGTCCTAACTAATGCATCAATCAACACCAAAGGTGAGAAATGAATCGAAATAAATTCCTACTTCTCACGGCAGGTTGCAGCAAGCATTACTCTGTTTTCCAACAGGTCAAAGAGAATCTGATTCAGACCAGGAGATTCTTGGTTTTATTTCCCACATTCAAATTCTGACTTAGCAAAGTACTTGGGATGCAGCCTTCAAGCCACTTATTATTCCTTTCAGGACTCAAAAACCCCAATCCCTCTTCATGAGGGATTGTGGTATAGGCTAAATCCTGATACATTCGCAAAAGTCTCTGAACTTCCATGTTGTTAATAGGCCATCAGGGACATGCTTTACTCATTCTCACTCATCCTTAAATCAGAAAGAACAATGCTGGTTAATCTTGGGGCAGAAGGCGCTTACAACACGCAACAGCACTCTGGCAAGTGCCCGGATCCACCCTAGGTAGCACAACTGGCATGGCCTGCTCTAAGTCACACTCTGAGCTGGTTCAGTCTCCAGCTGGGCCAAGTTTCAAAGAACCTTTTGTTCTTCAACTCATACTAAAACACTTGTTAGTCCTAGAGTCCAAAGACCTTGGCTGGGAAAGCCTTTGTGATACCAAACTCACAAACCCTACAAGTTCACTGTATCAAGAATGTTTTTTTATCTACAGGTTCACTTATGTTTCAGTTACATGCAGCAAATTGAAAAGAATATTAAAAATTAACTTCAAAAAGTAAAAAAACCAACACCCCAACAGCATATTATAAATAACTACCTATATTTTTATAACTGAAGTACTTGGAAAGTGTTTGTACATCGCCATCCAGATATTACATTCGTTAGAGTTGTCACAGGAGACAGATGGGGAGAATAATTTGCTGTTGTGTTAAAACATTGAATATCGATTTGAAAACAAGGACTCATGGTGCAATGAAACAACATTCTCTGCAGCTAGAAGTGCTAATCTGACTTCATCTGAATTGAGTTAAAAAATATTTGCAAAACCAGGCAGCTTAGGTGGCTTAATTAAGAAAACACTTGCTTTTCACCTTTAGGAATTCATTTCCTCCAGGGTCAGAGTTTGGTGGTCTTACAGCTATCGCACAAACTTCTACACACTTTGGAATGATTAATGATCTCTGTTCAGAAAAATTATGAGGTGCTATAAGGAAAAATTAACTGAATTCACACAATGTGAAACCTCTCACTGAGTACCTTTTTGCTGCTTTTTAAAAAAAAAAAGGGCATGATCTGTATTCATGTATTTCATAGATAACATATACGAGTAATCCACAAACCTGCACAGAAGTAGTATCTTATATGGTAATGCAGTGAGTCTCTTCTATAGGCAACACCGAGTCCAACTGAAATCTTATAGGTGTTGAGTGTTGGCAAGAGAATTACCCTTCAAATATCACCGATCAATATGACACCTGAGCCCTTGTACAGCAAAAATGCCTACAGGTTTTAATTCAGGTGCTCTTCTTGACTGTAACATCAAAAAAATACCCACAAAACCAAAAATGTGTTGTTTTATCACACCAATGAATACTTTTGAACTTCTTTTGACTTTTTTCTGATTGGTAAATAATATGCTTTAGATCATATTCTGCACTGTTTCACTCAAAGCAGATCTTTTGAATGATTGCAACTAAGAATATAATTTACCTCTTCGAAGATACCATTCTGGGCAAACTCCTGCCTCTGGGCCTCTATCTACTTTTCCAAATAGGCCCTATTGCAACAGATTCCATACAACATCCAGTGTTGCTACTCAGCTAGCAATAAAGCCATGAATTTGCAACAAGAAGTTTGCTTTGTGATCAGTTTTTGATTTTGCACTGATTTGAGCAGTATTGGCAAATATGCATACCCTGGTCAGAAACTGAGCACTTATTTTTCCTGTCTTTTGGTGATATGTTGTTGATCTCCTAAAACATGACTACAATCATGTGTTATGATGCTGTTAACCAAAGCCACTTCTACTCTGATGATGGTATATTAATTTAAAAGTTGATAGCGACAGCTTTTTAGGTAGAACATCCTGTTTCTTTAAGAAAAGAAAGGAAGTCCTGAAGATTAATGAACAAGTTGAAGGTTCAAGAAGCCCAGACAGCAGTATCAGTTTTAATATGAATATGGACACCTCACTGTGTCCTACGTATGTTACAATTTCCTTTCCTCAGCTTCTGATCTATTAAATATACAGCTGATAGGTAATTGTGAAGCTTAAATCACCAATATTTGTCAAGTATTAAAGTATCGTCCATCTGAGAATCTCTTATTACATACAGTCCTCTAACAGTAAATCTTGTGCTCTAATGCTTTGGAAGCACCTGATCTTTTCTATTGCCTGTACTTTATAATAAAACCAGGTATTTTGGTTTTAATTAGGGGCCCCAATTAGAAAGAACTTGAGAATTACCCACTATCAGTATGCAGGATGAATTTGCTGTCTTGCTTCATCTTTCGAATGAATTTGCTGAAAAACAGAAGGTCAAATTGATTATTCCAGCTGCACTTCATAAGAAGCAGTGTTAAACATGAATCATAAGATCCTTTCTTAGAATTGCTGGTGCAGATGGCTCTGTTGCCCACTGTTCAATACAAATAAGGTGAATTTTCTTGAGAGAAATATTAAACTACAGGGGGGTGGGGGAAAGTCAAGCCAGTAAGAACTACTTCAACCTTGAATCACAGATAAAGAGCAACCATAAAAAAACAAAAATTCCATTTTAAATTTTTTAAAAAAAGGAGCATTCAATGATAGAGTAATCCCTTTTACAATATTGTATCAGAAAACTCAGATACATTTCTGTATTGAAGTCAGTGTGAAAATGTATGTTGTTTTGTACTGGAATTACTGTTGTAAGTACCAATACTTGAAAGTTCAATGGAGAGCAAATAGATGGAACAGGAAAAGGAAAGTAGGGAGAGCGATTTGTCCAATGGTTACTCAGTGTACCCGTGGCAGAGCTAGAACTGGACATTAATATTGTTCCTATGCCTGTTTATACCTTATCACGTGGCTTAACAGAAATGCTGGAATTTTGTCCAAGCTTGGCTCATCTGACTTACCCCCCCCCTTTCAAGAAATTACCATGGAACTGAATTTTAAGATTACTGACACACTACACTGATACTTGTGTTAGAAAAACCCATAGATTAGATTACATAAAATTAGAATAGAATAAAGTTAGTGGCTAATGAATGATGCCATCTTTTTCTTTAAATGAGACTATGTTAAAAACTAGCTTAACACTAAGAAGTGAACCTCTACTTCAGCAACAAGCTGAAGTATCAGTATTATAGAAAAGTTTGATTACTGAGCCCATTATTACATCACAATCTCACAGTTTAAATACAGCTTCCTGTTTTCTGAAAAACATCCAGACGCTTGAAAAAGCATGTTCAAACAAGTTCAGTCCTTAAAGAATGATTCTTTAGAAGGATGAGAATCCAAGACTAACTACCAGCCTCCTGAAAATGCAAACTGATAGGCAATCTAAAAATTGAATGCTCTGATATATCAGATACAAACTGTGCTGGGAGAATACAAAGTTGTGCGACACACAAAAAGACAAGTGAAGCAGCTATGTTTTCTAACAGTGAAAGAAACACAGATACAAGCTTAATGTACCAGCCCACCACAAAGGTTGCCTAGATTTTCTTCTATTTATACCAGAATTTAACTTTTTAGTATATGTAATAGAAAAAAACATGATTCATAGAATTCCAAATAGTTCTAATATGAGTTCAAAGAAATAATGCAGTCACAGTTATAAACCGTTAACTATAGAAATGTTGGTCAGAGTTTTTCCAAAAACTTATTATGAACAATTGAATGTGATTTTAATATGCAGCATCTTGTT
>NW_008824772.1:3118465-3131996 GCF_000699105.1 Pygoscelis adeliae
TAAGGAGAATAATACAACTGGTTACTTCTAGCCAGAATCAGTTATACAGCCCTCATGAAAAATAAGGAGTTCAGGCTTTACAGTGAAATGAATCTTCTCTAATTTTAAGTGAAGTTCCACAGCTCCATGCAATATGATCTTCATTCCATAATGGGGGCTCCTATTTTGTTAGCAAATAACCACCCCTCTAAGTTAATGCCTTTTGGATATCTCCTAAAGATCTGATGGTTTGTAAGCTTCCTTAGCTCTTTGATCTTAGGTTTGGATAGGGAGAAGCTCTCAATAGGTTACAGATATGAAACCTATGAGAAATAGCTACTTTCTTCAACTCTAGATTCAACTATTAAAAACAGATAATCACAAACAAACACCAGTCCTAACAAACTGTGGCAGTACTGAGCTACTGCTGTTCTATGTTGTCAATCAGTTGTCAAAATGTAGAAGAAAGCTGTTTATAAGTTCAGACAATATCTCCAATTGTGTACATGATGCTTACAGTAGATGACAGTGTAGGAATTAAATGCCACTTGCATACCAGAAATACATTTGAAATGTGAAGTGGGAAATAAATGAGTGATCACAAGCATACAAGAAAATAGTTAGGATTGCAGTGGTAAGTTTTGAATTTGCAGTAAAAGTAGTCTGCCTGCAAGACGTGGCTTTGAGAACGCATGCTCCAAAGCAGAGTCAATTCCTTTTGATTTCTTTCATCTGTCTATCCAAAGAAGCATCTCAACTGTATTTCCAAACAAACAATAAAATAAAACTAATGACTTCTCAGAGATAACTTATGCACATTTCCTCTCCTTGAAAAGCAATGCAGAAAGTGAAGAAATTACTATACTGAAAATTACTATATCAATGTGTCCATCTAATAAAAAGCAACCAAGAGAGTTAGAATATATTAAAAAGAAAATATTAGATATGCACAAGGAGGTTTTTAGACATGATTAGAGAGCAATTGTATTTCCTCAAGTATAACTACCAGGTAAATAATTTCCTGTAAATAGTACTTTTGAAAAAACTGCTTGCAGATGATTTCTGAATAAAAAGAAAGGCAAAATGCACTACAGCATTTGCTTCAAATTATACAAACAACTAATTATCAAGTAGTGCCTTTCAATATGGAGTAATTAATACCACTGAATAGCATACACAGATGGATGAGAAAATTAAGCTTATGAGTAAAATATGAAAGTCAATGAAGTCTGAAAGTAATTACAATGGAACTTTATTCCTTTAGTTCTATATATGTAGAACTAATATAAAGTTCTCTTTAAACTCATTTTCACCTCTGTCTCTAAGAAGACAAAGCAGCATACTGATATACAATTTCACCTATTTCAGATAACGCAGGATTTTACATTGTTATTAATCCAGGAACAAATGGAAAAGGAAAAAAATAAAATCATCTTTCTTTACAATTGAGAGGTCATGATTAAAAAAAAGGTCAAAAATGGCATTTGCATTATCTGCACTGTTCTGAAAATAATACTATATTAAGAACGAATGATGCAAAAAATATCTTCAAAAAACCTCAACAAATGACACATGAAGATGACCAGTCACAGATCAGAAATTACCATCTAAAGCTACTGACCACTATTAACTGCGACAGGACTTGAACCAATCAGTTGCTTCAAGAGTATATTTTGATTGGCTTAATTCTTTTGCTGGACAGCATGGAAGACATGGAAGGCTTTTCTTAACTAGAGGTTGTACATTCTGCAACTTGTTCCGATTACCCACAACTCATCTGTCTACGTTTTTATTGGCATCTTTTATGAAATCTGAACACCAAAGATGAAAGCTTCCTCAACTTCCACTGATACCATCGTAGCAACAATAAGCAGCTGTCAGGGAATCACGATGTGCAGCATCCACTATTACTGTTTTGGAGACAGATTTTTTTTAAATCTTGAAACACATTTTGTTTAAAAATTGCAGATGTTTAGAAGTCATACAGGAAATTACTATTGCACCTACAGCATTCTTCTAAGACAAAGACCAAAGCAGGAAGACATGCTGAAAATTAATTCGGTACCAAAAGATAGACAAAGGATAGATTATAGTGAAACTAAAATAGATGAAAATGTGGTTTCAGTGATGGAATAATCCCTTGTCTTATGAGTAGCTATACTCTTAGATAAATAATTCTCACCAGTTTAAACTGATACAATCTCAGTCAGTAGAAGAAAGCAAGCCACTATTTTGGTAAGTCATTTTGCAAGTCTCAATAGGCGTGTATCTGAATCATTCAGTGTGAAAACTTTAAAAGACAACATGGTCCAGGATGAGTTAACACTTACCTTTATAGAATGGATTTGTGACAGGGTCTGGGAAAGGAAAACATACACAGGACTTCTAAGAGCAACTTCTGATCATAGTTCTTCAATTACAATAGCAGTTCTTAAACAGCTGAGAAAATAGGACACCCCTCCCCATTAGGTATATTCTGTGACTGAGGAAATAGGAACTTGCTTTTCCTAAAGCTAAATGAAGCACAATTACCCAGACTTTATGTAACAATGAAAGCAACACTAATTTATTGGATCTTGAAAGTATAAACAAACAACATAGGATCTCTGCTAGAGTATGTATATGTATCAAGCACTTTGTCTTTCTGGAAAGCCTCCAAAATCTCAGTCATTTGGCTGAAGTATTATACATGGGAATATAAATAATACCAGCTTACTAGAGAGATGGGCAAAGTTTTCCAGTAGCTTTTGAATAATAAAAAAGTATAAGAAATCTGTGCGACTGTTCAACTTGCATTTTTCCATTGCAATTTAGCAACTGTTTATTACAATCTAAAGATGCTCTAGTTATCACCTCTGTGCTGATTATAAGGTAATAGAAGACTTTTTGAAAAGTTGCATCAGACTTCCTAAAGCAAATATTTAGGTAACTGTTAGAGTGCTTCACTCTTAGAAAATCAGAATTTTTTTCCCCTCACTGCTTTGATGGTCACCTTCATGACAATAATCCTGTGAAATACACAGCTTCAGGGAGGGATTGGAGACAAACTGCTTGGGTAGCTCTTCATTTTATTTATGCTTTATATTGAAAGATCAGAAGCATGCTGAGTGTTGTCAGTGTCTTCAACTCACGCAAACTATTATTCAGAAAACAAAGCTGACTATTACCCAGAAAACTACTGTACTATCAGTTTGCAACAAGCTAGTTAAAGCAAACCAATTTAATGACAGCTTATTATACCCAGAAATTTACTGCAATGATGAAATTGCTTTCTTGTCTTTAGAAATATAACAAAGCATTTTTAGAAATGACCGGAAAGCATGAAAGTCTTCTTTCACACTAACACTCTACTATAAAAGTAGTAATTTGGAGGATTGGCAAAATAGTACTGTGGAATGACAGCTCCGATCAAACTGCAAAGTGCTGGTTAATATCTCATTAACTCTGCTACCGCAGGAATAAGCCCTTCCTGATCAACATCTAGATAAAAACATTAATATTTTTTTAACTTAATTATGTCCTAAACAAATCATAGCATAGTCATTTCATAAGCATTGGCACATTTCCCTTCCCTCACAACAGAAAAGGAAAACTGCTCTCTTATGTTCATTCATCATCCTTTAAATGAAAAGGGAAAGATACTAGTCTGATAAACATAAGAGCTACATTCATGATAAAATATACAGAATTATCAGCAGAATGTTGTTACACATTAACAGTGTCCTAAAATAACCTTCTGTAAAGCTTCCTGAATAACTATGTGACATATCACTACCTCAAAGATTAGGCAACTGAATATATTTTTTCACCAATTCACATAAAAATACAGGTTTTCATGCAGTTCCAAGCAAGTCTGCTAGATTTTTTTTTTAAACTGGGAATTTAAAAATTAACAGACATGTCTAAGTTTCTAATGTAGCTGAAACTGCTTCCATTCTAGGAAACAAAATTAATAGAATGAATCCTGCTTTAATCTATATTTTCAGGCTTTTATGACCTTAACATTTTGTTTAAATTAAGATTTATACAGAAGAGCCTAAAGGCTCCACAAATTATTGTAAAATTTAGAGAGGTAAATGTCATTTGAGCAGCTAAATAAGTAGGCATTATAATCAGTGAGGCCTACATTCTCACTGAGCTCTGCACTTGTGTAAATCTGGATTCAACCCAAAGAATTCAGGAAGATTTCACATACTGAGACAATCATATATTTACTTATTTATGAATATTTTTGTAAAATTTAGCTTCCCCTGTGTAAATTTAGACATGAAATGCAGGAGAGGAAGGCCAAGAGCAAATGTGTTGGGCTTGATCCTGCAAACTCATGAGTACATGCTTCACTTCATACACATGAACAGAGCTGCTGGAGGAGCAAAGCTTACAGTCACAGCCATCCCTCAGCTGTGCACAGGACAGAGTAAAATGAAATAAGACCCTCTTCGAGTTGTGACTCTGCCCTTAACTAGCACAGTGGAGACTGCACATTTCTAGAGCTAAGAGGCAGGGACAGGAAAAGGGAGAAGGGTAGTAGAAAGGATTTCCTCAGAAGATTTTCCTATTTCTGAAGGATGTGGAGGGGAGTTCTCAGGACATATGAAAGAAGACCAGACAAATGATTAAGACAGTCCTTTCACAGATTGCAAGATGAGTAGCAAATGCCCTCATGAAATACCTGTGCTACTTCTTAATGTAGATAAATATTTCTTCAAGCTGCCTCAAGTGTGCAATGGCAAGCCATAGACCTATGAGCAGGCCCAATACCAAAAAAAAAAGTGAAGGAATTTGCACACACTGAGGCTAACTGATTTCTAAGGCTAAATTATATTACAGCACTTACACAGCCATTAAACCTCATGTTGCTTCACCACAGCCACTTTACTAGTGATTGTAGGAAGAAACTGTTCTTTGATGAATTCCCTAGTGAACGAGACATTTTAGACTTTTCTTCATGATTACTCTTGTTTTGCCCACCCACTTACAACCTCAACTATAATAAGGCTATTTATGGTAACTACTACAAGATAAATTAAAACCACATTTTTGATACGTATACGCAAACCCAGCACTCCACTTAATAGAGCAACTGTTTTTGTGCCTCATAAGGGCACAGACTGGATTTGTGACTGACCTGTGTAGTTCTGCCATTTTAATATGCCCCTCTCCAACCTCTTGTTGGGATTCCTGTGCCACACAGCACATAGCATTAATCAGCAACATTATGCCACACAGCTGCTCTTTGGCATCAAGATCGATGTTCCTGTTAAAAGAATAAAAGATGTCTCCTCGGTCATGCAAAATGCAGTGATTTCCAAGCATGTATGACAGCAGGACTCAAAGCATTGTCCTTGTCATACCAGATATCTCCTAGAGCCAGGTACAGCTCCAGCTACATTTATAATAGAAGTCCTTCCACTGAATTTAATACTAAAATACATGCCAATTCATTCAGGCCTCAAGAAGGCAGTTACTTCATTCAACACTGGAGGTACAACTGGATTAATAAGGATGTGTTTTTAAAAATATTGAGAAAAACTGGTTTAATATTACAAGCAATACCTCAGAAAGTTCTGAGACAACAAGCAATGGTTTAAAACAAGTGGAACAGTTCTGGCAGATTGGACTGACTCTATAGTGTTGCAATTAGATCACTAACCTGGTAAGAGGGAAGCTCATTCCCTCTGGTGCCTGTGAGTTTTTAATTACTCCTTGATCTGCCTCTTTCAGAGAGGAAACATAAGTATGGATTGGAAGATCACAAATTCAATGTGCAATGGTCAAAGCTTCCAGTTCTCGCATCCTTTAGTCAGAAGTTCAACCCTGAGCCTGAGGAAATTACCCAAGTGTTGATGTCATTCTGTTTTGAGAAAAGCTTCCAATTTTATAAAGAGCTTTCCAGTGAAAACAGTACAGTAAGAATACCTAATTAGCTCCTATTTAGTGTGTTGTGAATGCACCATAATAACCACCCTCCATTTTGTATATGAAACCAGCTGAAAGAATCTCAATACATGAAAAACAGAAGCTTGGAACATTCTGCAATGTGCACAGTAGTTTGAAACAGGAACAAAATGCTGCTGAAATCTTTACACTATTAAGATATGAATAACAAAGATAAACATATACTACATAGTGAGCAACAAGCATAAAGCTTTCATCTCTCTTCGTGGGAAATCCTATGGAAGGTGAATAAACGCATAGTGACCATTGTAGGAACTCATACCATACCATTTGAGAAAGCTTTCTTTTATCCCAGTAACTGACAAAGTATATTAATTTACAACAGATTTCTTTTTTTCCTGTGTATCTGCAGCTAACTGCAATTTTTAAAGCCACTCATTTGTTTAGCTACCAGGCTCAACAAGGGACGTTGTCATTTAGAAAAATAAAATAAATCAAAATCGGTTAAATTTGTCACCTTCCTTGTTCATTCCTCCCCAATAGCCCTAACTTATGAGTGGTTATTCTCCCTTCTCTTCAGATCCTTCTCTAAGCTCTCGCATCAGGATTTCAAAGTTAGATGATCAAATGTGCGGGGAGGCACCTAATTTCTCACAGGCACTTCTGTAAGCTCCTGACTAGGTCTACAGTGAACAATTTTCTTTCTCTCCCCCTGCCCCCACCCTTTTTCTGGCCTTTGATCTTTAGAAAGCACAAAGGCCATTACAGTGAATAAAGTCATAGCCCACAGAGTCAAACCCCTACTATTTACCTCTTTCCTCCCTGCCCCCCTTCATGACCAAGACTCTAGGACAACCAAGCTAGTTAAGTTGGGCTAAGATACAGCAGCAGGTATCATCAGCACTGTGACAAATGAGAATGTGTGTCAGGGGAGACTGTTTAAACAAACAGTTGGATGCTTGGGAACGCAGACAGAAGACCTAAGATCTTGCTCTTTTTTCTTTTTCTTTCCCCCTCCGTCTTCAAAACAGAAGATTAAGTTTGCTGTGAACATGAGCTGATGAAAAGAATTCAAATAGTGCTTTGAATAGTGCCACTGGGAGTGTCACAGGAGAATTACAAATTGCTGCTGGAGACACCAGTCTCCCTTTACAGAAAGTTAACATAAAAGTACACATATCTTCTTTCTATAAGGTACTAACTTGTAAATTAACCTTTAATGGAGTATAAATGATGTCCTGAAAGAACTGCTTATGCAGCTATATTTATGATCTAGAAAATTGCAAATATTTACAAGATTATAGGTGTTAATGGTCTGTCAAAAATGTTTGTATATTGTACATACATTAAACCTCAGCTTAAGACCACCCTGCTATAAAGACCACCCCATTTCTTGTCCCATATAGAATTTCACTTTGATTCCATATATTCCATTCCTTATAATGAGGCCAGGTCCCAGCATACACCCAAACCACTCTAGACAAGGAACTTCTCCTCCATAGGATCCACTCATTTTACTCTCTGTTCCCAGATCCTCTGTGCAGCTCTCTCCTAGCCAGCATTATCATTGTTATTTACCTTCAGTACAGGATCTGAAGAACATTCCAAGTTGCTCCGCTGCTCATGACTCACTCCAAAGGCAAAGCAAAGCTGGTGGGGGCAGGCAGGTACAGGCTTAGGAGAACTGAGCAGTACTTCACTGCAATACAAGCAACAACTCCACCTTCCAACATTCCTGCCTCAGTTTCCCCACTCTGATATAAGCCAGTCACACTTTTTAATGAAGCATCTTTAGCATCACTGTATCCCCCTCTAAGGAATATATTTACTGTTCAAACACAGGTCATCAATAAAGAAAACAGATAAACCAAATCCTGCTGTCTGGCCTCTCTTAAGACCTCTGTTTCCAAGGGCTTCTGCTGCTGTCTACACAGCAGGTGTACCTAGCAAGGCCTTTCATCTAGCTGGTAGAGCAAGCCCCTTTCCCTGACCCAGCACTTCTACAGTAGCCCCCTATTCCCTACAGCTCTCTCTCAACTCAACTGCTTGTTGTTCTTTTATCTCACCACCTGGGTGCAGCTAATTAATCACATGTGGGGCTACACACCCAACTCCTTAATACAATATTCTCTCCCTGTGGCTCAGTAAAATTCAAACTTTTCATATTCTACATTCAGGTCTCAAGTCTGAGCTTTCTTTTTCACTAAGCTCATTATTTAAACTGTAGTTTTCCTTACAACAATTTTTAATTGAGTTTTTCTACCAGTGCTACAGTGAAATAAAAAGAAAACATCCCCTCTTTGAGTTAACAGCAAATTCTATATTTGCCTCTGATTTAATTTTTCTTTGGTAAATTATTATTAATATATCTTTTCCAGACATGAGTTATAGTGACAATAATTTCAATACAAGCTATTGAATATATTTGCTATTCAAAGTGAGAGACTAACTTGTCCTCTGATCTATTACAGTTTCTTTTCTGGGCAACTGAGTAACTTTCTGTGTCAGAAATCTTATTCGGACTTCTGAATTGAAATTTCTTTTTCTGCAAGCATTGTCAAATAAAAGCAGTTGGAATTTGTCAGTTGTGATAGTGAGATTCCAGAAAGGTCAAAGTTTGAATGTTGAAAAAGGAAAAACTTTTATTTGGAAATGTGCATAACTAAAACCAGTTTCTTACTCAGATGTTACATTTTTTAATACTTGCTTTAGAAACATCAATGTATTCATGCATAAATACAGCTGGGGAAAAATAAATATTTTAGGAACAAATACTTGGGCCTCTGCCCAGGTTTTATTACAACAGATTATTTTCTTTTGTAATTTATCATTTGCTGTACATTACCTTGCTCAATGACTGAAAAAAAAAAGTTCTTCCTTAGGATAAAAAAGTCAAAGGAAAACTTGAAAAGGCTCTGTCCCCACTGACCTCATGAACATTTTTACTGATATCAAATTGCTCATATTTTTTTACCTTGCCATTTTCATTTTTATACCTGCTGGGTCACATCTTCAAATGATGTAAACTGGCATAGACCTAATGGTTTCAATGAAACTATGAGAGCTGAGGATCTGGCATTAATTATTGGGGATTTTCTGTTATCCAGTGAGATAATGTAAAAGCAGTTCCTCTCCTGACTTCGAAACAGGACTATCTGTAAGCTAACTATAGAGATATGTCTTAAGTGAACTGCTATTAGGAAAACATTAACTTCTAAGATTTTACATAGATCTTGAAATTGCCTAATTATTTTTATGCCATAATCCGTGATGAGAGAATAATAAAAGTTAAGTTTCTCACAAATTATGAAACATGCAATTTTCTTAAAAATACAGGATTTGCTTGGATAGCTCAATGAAATGATGCCATTTGAATTTTAGTGGTGTTTTACACAGAATGAGCTGGCTTATATCAGTTTGGCTGCTAGTAAGTGGCACAGCAAACAACAAAGCTTATATAAAATTTTTGGTTTTCAAGCATTGTATCTGACCTGTTTTTTTGGCTGGCAAAACCAGATACATTACCAAGTTCCCAAGTATTCCTCTCATCTCAAGTGCATAGTTTCAGTGAGTCTTCTCTAAGTCTTCTTAGGGACTTAGAATAATCTTCTGATTATTCAGTAAAAAGAGCTTTTTTATACAAGTCCTTAAATAGACTTCAGAATTTTATTTTTATAGTCCTACAGGTTATCTTCTGGTTTTGGGGCATCCACTGAGTAGAGATCAAAAGCCCAAGATCTCTAGCAGAAGCAGATCAATGAGAGGTTTTGTTGCAAGCAAACACTGTACATGTCATCCAGTATCTGTGCTTCTAACGGGTATTTTCCATGTTAAACAAAAGCATTATAAACTATGTATTTATAACTCTGTTACAGAACAAACAAAACCTCCACACAATCATGAGTCCGGGTCAATGAACTCTGAAGCCTCTAATGTTAGCTTTCAAGGACAAAGACAAAACTCCAAGATCTCTCTGACTAGATACCTGAGACGCCTCTTAATTTTCTCTGATCATCAGAGCACTGAGCTATAAATTTCCATGAACATAGTTGAGTTTCTTTCTGCCAATATTCATAGTGGAGGAGTGTTTTCCACCAATAGATGGAAACATCCTGATTCACTGTATGTAAACATATGTATTTGTGGCTAGTTTATATTATTTTGATTTTTTTTCCAGTATTTGTATTTGGAAGTGTATACACAACTTTGGTGTCTTCCCTCTTGATACTTATACAGAGAGTGATTGTGGACCTTGAATCGATTAGTGGATTTCCACAGCAGTTAAATGTCTTTGTGGATCTGAGCCTTCACGTTCCTGTATTCAAGGTTTTCCTCTGTAAAAGAAGAATAAACAGTCTTTCCTTTCCTCTCCTCTGTATGTTCATGTTCAGACAGTAAATTCTTCAGGGCAAGAATTCTGTTAATAAATGTTGGTTTAGTGCCTACTGCAATGGGTATCTGCTCACAGTGGGGTACTACTATGCTACAAAAAAAAAAAAGTAAATATTACTGACAGTAAAAATACAGCTCGTCGACTGAAGGTGCATGAAAAGAATTTTGTCCTGTAGGACATCAAAGTTCTTAAAAATTCATATGTCAGGTATTGCCATCTGAACTAAATTAGTTTTGTAGAACTAAGATTTCATGGCAAATAAAAATAGTATATCATCTTAATAAAAGCATCATGTGCAAAGGGAAAATAAAAGCAAGAAAGATATAATTTTATAGTACTTCCACAGTTCTCCTTACTCTGAACTGAAATTCAAAACTACCAAAAGAAGCAGCCATCAACAGCCACATAATCAATCTGCTGCAAAGCTGGTGCTGGTCTCCAACTTATTTGATACAAAGGACAGTGGAAACAATAGGAAAGTTTGCAGGAGTGTAGTAAATAACTCTAATGCTTTGAATTGCAAAGGGTAAGCAGCCTACCAAAAGTATTTATCAAAGTCATACTGGGGGAAAGAAACATCACCAAACAGAACAGTGCAAGCCAGATGCTTGGAGATTAAATGGGGTCAAAAATGCAACCCTAATTTTCATAACATCCTCATAAAAATTCACAGGAAACTGCTTTCTGAACCTGTTATGGAAGAAATTTTTTTGAAAGTTAAAGTGGAGTTGCAGAGTGAGATTCTACTGAATAAGGTCAGAATTACAGAGGAAGGGAAAAATAACCTGTTCATTAAATAAAACTAAGAACATAAAAATCAATACAGAACAATGGCCAAAAGTAGCTGACAGTTATGTCTAGACTTGTGAGATCAGATTTACATCTTTCAATTTGCACTTGTGTTGAAGCTTCAGCTCAGAGTCAGATCTTTAACCTGTTCAATGTAGGAACCGGAATTATTACATACAAGGGAACCAACATGCTTGACTTTTGTGAACTCCCTAGACTTGCCCCTAAATATAAATAAATAAAATAAAATAAAATAAAATGCTTTTCTAATATTTGTAGCTCCTTTCAACTCTTGTGTCACTCCCCCTTTATTACTGCATACCATCTGCTCAGCAAACTGAAATCATATAATTGAAAATCAACATTACAGAGACTAAAATGGTTGGTTTTGAGTGTTATTGTTTGAGGCTACTCAGAAGCATAGAAAAATGTTTAGCTGTATTGATGATTTTAATTTTCTTTTTCTTTGAAATCTCAAACTTCAATCAAAGTTCTTATAAAAAGTTGTCCTGGTTCCGGCTGGGATAGAGTTAATTTTCTCCCTAGTACCTGGTACAGTGCTGTGTTTTGGATTTAGTACAAGAATAATGTTGATAACACACTGATGTTTTTGTTGTTGCTGAGCAGTGCTTACACTTGTCAAGGACTCTTCAGCTTCTCATGCTCTACCGACTGAGAAGGCTGGAGGTGCACAAGAAGCTGGGAGGGGGCAGAGCCAGGACAGCTGACCCAAACTGGCCCAAGGGCTATTCCGTACCATGGGACGTCATGCTCAGTTCATAAACTGGGGGGAGTTGGCCGGGGGGCGGTGACCACTGCTCGGGGACTGGCTGGGCATCAGTCGGCGGGTGGTGAGCAATTGCATTGTGCATCACTTATTTTGTTGTTGTTGTTGTTGTTATTTCCCCTTCCTTTTCTGTCCTATTAAACTGTCTTTATCTCTACCATGAATTTTACTTTTTTTTGCCAATTCTCTCCCCAACCCACTGCGGGGAGGGGGGGATAGTGAGCGAATGGCTGTGTGGTGTTTAGCTGCCTGCTGGGTTAAACCACAACAAAAATTCCTATTTACTTTTTTACCTGTTATGCAATGGGTTGAAAATGAAACAAAACCAAAAAAAAGATTTTCCCCTCTACTTTCAAATTTAGAAATATTGGACAATAATGTTTTTGAAATGCTCTGAGACCTTCCAGTTTGTGTGTGGTTTTTTTCTACATTAGACAACAAGATTCAATTCAAAATCAATTATTCATCTTTAAAAATTCTTATACCATTCAAGATGACCTGTTGCTTGTGTTACCCCAGGAATTTTGAAGCAAGTGCTATTATTTTTTTTGCTGTATATGTAATAATAGGAGATGCCACTATTCTTATTTTCTCACTGGGACTAGAGACCATATGATTCAAAATACAGAAAATTAGGTCACCTGAATTTTATCAACAAGGGGCTCACAATAAGACCAGTTAGTGGTGCACAAAACTCAATTTCCAGGTGAATTTCTAGAAGCAGAAGTAGAAACATTGGTAGGATGTTGATACGATATTTAACCTACAAGATTGCAACTGTATTACTGATAACCTATATTCTCACAGATCTGTGCACTCTGGTAAATCATAACTGAGCGAGCCAAGAGAGGTGTAATAAATAAGGAATCGAGGGGAGGATGTGGGTAGGGGACTGGATCACACTCAGTATACAGATGCTGTGCTTCTTTCTCATCCTTCAGTAATGAGTTTCTTCAGCTTCTTTAATCTAAACACAGGTGTAAAGGGTAGGAGCAATACATGCACTTACAACGTTGTGCTTTTTTATATATATAAACCCAAGCCTAAAGTCCATTGAATATAATGGAATATGTCCCAGATTATTTCTGTGGAGTACAGACTTTAGCAAAAGAGAGGATTTTATTTTCAAGAAAAAAATTGAGATGGAATCCCCCCACATGCAAAGGCCAAGATACTAGAAGCCTTAAAAAAGTAAATCAAGGCCATGTTATTCAATATCTCTTAAATGTAATGAATGATGAAGCCCATTAGAAACTAAAGGAAACAGATTTTTTAAGTACTCATGATGCCCTTTAGCTGCCATTCAAAAAGCCATCTGACATTTTCACTCACCACTAACAGTTCCTGTGCCAGCAGCACTAGGACAATGCCCAAAGCAATGACAGGCATTTAATTTTCAGGCTTTGATATTGCAAAACAATGCAGCAAAGAGAAATGAAAACTTAACAAATTGGTTGACAATTTTCTTTTAGACTCTTCCCTTTCATTTCTACCACACCAATTTACCTCCTGCTGACTTGTGAAAGAAACACAGTGTAATTAATTTGCTTTAGTGGACAGTGAAGGAATACAGAATGCAAATATGAGAACCATAGCTTTGGTGTATTTTGGCTGACAGTTTAAGCTATAATGATTATCTGCCAACAGTTTGCACAAAAGTGTAATTTCTAATGCAAATGAAATGT
>NW_008824772.1:3132029-3171047 GCF_000699105.1 Pygoscelis adeliae
GAAAAAAAAGAAAAACCCAGCCACATCTGAACATACTGGCCATACTCTTTTCGTCAAAAGAAAATTTAATAAGTTGGCATGTTGATAGGACATGCGGTATAAATAAACCGTGCATAGAAGTTGACTACACAATGCATTTTATTTCCATCAATGATGAAAATAATCTACCATACTTATAAAGGTCATCTTTCTTCTTCTGTGGAAATTCAGGAACAAATTTTCTTCTGTATTTCAGAAGAAAAGTAATTTTTAAATAAAACTGCAACTGAAGTACAAGTTGCAACTCTCTCCTAAATATTCAAAGCTACTATGGCTGTAGAGCATGGTTATGTTTTGTGTTCCTACAGCCTATGAATGACACTTTTCTTCCGGAAAGCGTCAGATCTATTGCAGGCAGACAACAACTGTGTAGTGCATGTGCACTTACTCAAACATTTCTTGAAAGAACCAGCTTACTACAACTGCCACATGGGTCACAGTCACTGATGGTCCAGTTGGCCTGCTGTGTTACCAGGAATCCTGGATAAATGTTTGAATATGGCAAAATCTTTGAAGCTAAAGTTTTTATCCAGAAAGAGGAAAATCTGGAGTTGTGGTATCCCTTATTTCTTCTTCAGTAAATTACAGTGTGAAGAATTGTTTCTCAATTGAAATTCTTGAGTCACTGTAATGACTATAGTGTTAAAACATGTCAATTGTATCTAGTCTGACACATGACCGAAGTACAACGAGCTAAACATTCCCATACTGGAATTTTGAGATAATGTACATGTATACAACATGTACAATGTTTCTTGTATCTGTGGGATACTTCATCTCTCTCCCTGTATCCTTTGCTACACTCCCACTGCAGCATAAAGGAAGCAATCTCACGCCTCCTCCTCTCACTACAGAAGGGGTTCAGCCTTGCCATAAAATTGCATGTTTGATTCAGAACAATATGATTGACTTTCTCTTTTTTACAGAAAAGACAGCTTATTGTAAGATGAACATGGCATACCAGGGAAAAGAGTCCACAGAGGTTATGACTTAAGCTTAAAAACTGGTACAAGTTATTCTTCTTGAAGCTAAAACAGCTTGAAAAGAGGTTTCCTTTGACAATCATCCCTAAATCTAAAAACTTGGCTGCAGAGACCACTAGTTTACAGTCCTTCCCCCACACTACACTTCTGTCTGTGAAGCAGCTAGAAATGCAACTTTGAACCTATCATATGTACAGAGGAAACAGATGATAAACTTACTATTTGTGCCACAATTTTTTTGTCTAATGTGCTAATTCGGTGCTAAAATACAACTGGAATGATGGTGTCTGCAGATAAATTAGAAACCTGATGCTACACTTGCTAAGTAATTTGCTATACCTGCACATTTAACTTACCGGCTTAAAACTTTGGTGGTGCTTATTGTCACATCCAGGGTAGGTGGGCTCAGATTTCAAGCAGCGGTTGAGCTTAAGAAATAACTAAGCATACAGATGGAGAAGCAGCGTGGAATACTGGATAACACGCTGGGTTTGGGAGTGAGGAGACTTCGTTTCTATTCTTGTTATATGACCGTGACCAAGTCGCTTCCTGTTTCTCTGACCCCTTCCACCCTCATCCATCATCTGTCTGCACAGCAAGCTTTCTTTCTTAGATGCAATACCTAATAAAATAGGGCCTGTAGGTGATCCTGTAACACAAATAATATCTGTACAATGCTTCTTGTCTATGTTTAGGATTCAAGAGATGGCAACATATGACCGTCAAACTCACAGAAGACATTATTATCATAATTCCCAGTGGCAAAACAGTCTTAGAAAAATGCAAACCATTAATGATGCCAAAGGCTTTTTGTTTCCTTTGTACTCTGTAAATCTTCTAGTATATGTCAGATACAAATATATTTTCAAGCACCAATTAATATATGTTTTCTTACTTATTAAAGTGTGTGGAAAAGTTGGTCTCTGGCAATGTATCTTGCTACTATATCTGTCTGCTATTCTGTACCCATTTTTTAAACCCACAATTTCGTATGTTATTCTTCTATTTCACATAGGGTTTCCTTTTTATGGAAAAGGCTGGCAGGAATTACTGGTACTAGGAGTTTAATTTTCTCAAACAATTTGTAACTTTTATCAACAATGCAAAAAGGGAACAGAAGTTATGTTCAAAGTGGATACAGTGAATACAGTGAATAAAGACTGATCTAAAAATTGTATTACCGCTTCCTAAAAAATGTGAACAATAAGACAAATGGGGAAAAGAGTATGAAAGAAAATTGGAGCTTTTTCACCATTATCTGAAGACCAAAAATACAATTTTTATTATATACATACTTAACTATCAGCTGCCATACAGTCTTTTTTGAGCTACTTGCGAGCTCTGATCAAACCATAGAACACCATGGACAACAGCTGGCAAATGTAACACACACTCCCTGGTTAAAGTTCATGTCATCGGCAGAGTAAAATGCATAGCGCTAAACCCTAAAATGTGTTTAGCATTCTGGTCTTAACCCTGGAAAGCATTAAGCACATGATTTTCTTTAACCCCTCAGAAGTGTAAGTAGTTCCACTGAAAACAATGAGACCACTTAAGTACTTAAAAATTAAGTGGAAACTCAGGTAGGCTGCTGGATTGGGACCAACACACTTTGCAGATCCAACCACTAATTCACATCCTTATTTTCAGTTGAATGCATTTAGATCGCCCAGCTCTGTACAGTGCTTGATACAACAACCTACAGGTAACTGCAGAAGCACAAGTTCTGTGAAGGGTAAATAATGTTGCTACAAGTAGGCTGGATAAATTCACATTAACATGGGTTAGATTTCAGTTAGTACTAGTTAGGTCAATCTTGCTTATATCCCCGATATTATAAATACGCAACATTAATAAGAGCCTAACATGTCAAATAACGTGAAACAATTTGTAAACCAAAAGTTTTTGTGAGAAAAGCTCAGTTTCTTGAAATATACAGCTTTTAATGGAACTGAGAAGAACAATTATCTTTTATCTGATAATGAACGAGACTAAAAGGATATAAACCTAAACCTAAACTAATGAAAAATCTATGCTGAGTAATAAGGTGATTAGTTTATACACCTTAAGTACCCCAAAATACACAAAGACACTGTAATAAATAATCATCAAACATCCATCTTTAAGATGGAATACCTAAACCAAAATTACTGCTAAATAGTGAGATGAAATAGGTTTTTTCAAACAGAAAATGTCTGTGCACTGCCATGTTAGTGACAAGGTTTCCTGGGCAGAGCTCTATGTGTGTAGGTCTCCCCACTCCAAGTTTTGCACATCCTCAA
Organism: Pygoscelis adeliae; assembly: GCF_000699105.1. Classification (NCBI taxonomy): domain Eukaryota; kingdom Metazoa; phylum Chordata; class Aves; order Sphenisciformes; family Spheniscidae; genus Pygoscelis; species Pygoscelis adeliae. The sequence goes on from NW_008824772.1 coordinate 3,135,334, forward strand.
AGCGTCAAAGTCGCTATGTATGGGCTGGTGCGTCGATCTGCCTATGTACAGCACCTTTTCTCCAGAGCTTTGAAAGTACAGAAATCCTGAAAAAATGGTTCAAATTCTCTTCATTCTGCTCCAATAGATTCCCAAGTGAAAATAATTCAAACTCATTGAGTAAGAGTTGTCATAGTTTCATGTGCTGCCCATAGTGTCTTATGGTTTTTGTTTGGATAAATACATTCTATCTCTCACTAATCTCATACCTGAAATTAAAAAAAAAAATTAAAAAGTATAAAATTTATCACTGAATACCCCATTCAAGCAAATGTCATGATTGGAAAACTCACAACAAAATCTCTTTTAAAAACATAGTCTCTTTAGAACATAGGACTACTTTACATGTTTGCATTTAAGAAGTAGAAAATAAAGCTCAGCACTGCCATTTAATGGGAACAATCTTAAGGCTTGTCCACACAGGAAGTTAAGCTAAATTAGCTGAAAGGTGTGAATTTAAAGTGCATTAAGGTAAAGTGAACTACAGTCACTTTACTTCTGAATGAGAACATTCACACCAAGCTTTAATGCACTTCAACTAATATACTTTAAAATCATATCTTTAGTTAATTTGTCTTAACTTCCTGTGCAAACAACTCCTCTCTAGCAATTACTGAGAGCCACAATATGGATTGATGTGGGTATATTTATAAATATGCCTATTAACCTTAAGACTCTGAGTCAATAAAATTTGGGATGTTAAATAAAAATAAGAAATATTTCCTTGCATGAACTTCCTAGTGCAATAAGAGTGCAAACAGTCCTAGTGTTCCTAGTGCAAACATATCATTAATTTAGCCCTAATTTGTATAAAAGTATATTAACTACTCAGAGCCAGATAAAAAAAAAGCACTTGCGTACTGTAACTGACTATATTATGAATTTATTCCTGAAACAAATGAAATGTAAATAAATAGAAAAGAAAGCTATGTTTTATTTAAATACAGCACATGTATTGAGATTCACCAAGAAGAGCTAAATATATTTTATTCAATTTGAATATATTCAAATTATATTTGAGTTCACTTAAAAAAAAAAGGCAAGGAAAAAAGCCTCTAAAATTCTTTCTTTTCTGAGGGATGTCTGAAAGTCATGGTTATAAAGGATGCCTCAAATTATCCAGAGAAAGCAAAACAAGAATTTGCCTCAGATAACCTGCAAAATCAATACTGCGTTTTTCCTGCCACTGCTCAAGTTAAAAAAAGCCTTTTCAGAAGCAGCTCTTATAGAAAGAGAACAGAGATATACTTAACACCCTGTGTATATTTACAGAGTGACTTAGTGCTCTGACAAACCAAGGAACAATGGTCTGGCATAACAACCAGTGTTCGAAGACTGCCGTTGTGCTCTACAGACTAACACACTGAGCTCAGCTACCAGGAGCCTAGCTCAGAAAAAAAGAGATGCCCTTTGCAAGAGCTGGAAAAAAATCTGTTTTTCCAACCAAGCTGGCAGACTGACATTGTGTGTCCTTAGTACACAGGCAACCCTGGATGCAGCCCCACATGTTCTCAAGGTTACGTAGAAGCCTCCCAATTCCCCCCTAACTAGCCTCTAAGTCCTTCCTCCGTCTTCGAAAGCTGATGAATAGCACATATTTGGTTCAAAAGGGAAAACGTAATAGTGCTGAGACCTTTTTTTTTTACTGATGACTTAGAGAATAGGGATAACGGACCATGAAAAAGATCCTCTTAAAAAGAGGACTGCTGAAGTAACAACACTGATGGTTGTTAAAGCATGAACTTTTTACGACAAAATTATGCTGTTCAGCATATACCACCTTTTTTAGTTCATCCATTCACAAAAAGTTTGACCTGATTCAAGCACTAGATGTTCTGATTGACTAGGCTACAACAGAATAGAGATAAAAAGATATCTAGCAAGTGATATATAAATAAATATTTGCATCAACCTTCATAAATATTTTGAAATGCTGAGTATTCCCAGAAAAATTCCTTTAGTTAGTTAACAGAACTCCATCAGTTAAAGGCTTCCTTAAGCACATTGACAATTTTGCTAAAATTATTGTATTAAACTGAGTATTGTATTAACACAGGTGGCAAAGCTATAGCCATTTACAGTTCAGCAAAAGGTAGGAGACTGTCCTTGCTCAGGCATCTTGGTGCTAGGTACTGCCCATTACAAAACACACTCAGTGATGAGAATATCCAGGTCTGTTTGATAGCTTTTTCTGAGTGCCGACTGTTGCTTAGACAACATAGAGCCTTATGCTTTGAATCTCAGTTAGAGCTACAATCCCCTTTTAGTTCCTCGTCTTTTCTGATTTCACCTAACTGGGCAGCCCATGTACTATTCTTGAGCACTCGGTACTGATACGGCCTTTGGACAGGTTTCCCATAGCTCGATATTCTGCATTTTGTGCTGCTGGAGCATTTAAATCATGGTTCATTTTCATGACGAAAGCCAGTCACAAACTTAAACTCTCATATATAAAACAGAAAGGCTAACCATTAGGTTAAGAGTCACAGTCAAAGGCAGTAAGAATGTGTGTGGCAAAATGGAGCTATTTGTCCCATAGCCCCTGTTTGTGTGGTATCTTATTCCTCTCATATCTCACTTGGTACCTTCCTTCCATTTCCAACATCTTCTCTTCAAAGCCCTTAATTCTGTTATATGTCATAGAGTAAGTCCAGGAGAAAAAGCAGTTGTTGCTTTTGCCAACACTACAGCAAATGTAGATTCCCTTTAGGAGGTGGCCCCTTGGTGTTTTCCCTCAGCAGTGGGCACTCACCGAGTTGAGCTAACCAGATAGTTCAAGATTGTAAGCGAAGATGCATGGTCATTTCTGTTTGTGCAACAACATTACATAGTCCTAAACTTTTGGAGTCCCATCATCTTTCTCATAGCTTCCCCCAAATCAGACTGTTATTATGCTTTAAGAGTTCTAGCTGATTTGGATTTTGGTCGTTTTATACTCTCAGCCCTTTAGAACCATGCTCATTGCAAGAGCCTCTAAACATGTTTTTCACTAGTGTGATAAGCAAGAAACAGCTCCCATCTCTGATGCTGTTTGCTATGTCTTTCTCTTCCCCTCCTTTGTAGCTTATGGAGTGAGGAAGTTTGCATTTCATATTTTAATTATTCCTCCCTCCCTGAAGTTAACACCAGAACATTGCTACCTACAAGAACTGAAAAGTGGGAGCTGTATTCTACAGGAGATCCAGACCCTGCTTGGACTAGGCTTGACTCAGTGGAAGAGGGACAGTTTTCTATTTTGCTCAGTGGTATTAGTCAGGGGCATAATATAATCTATAGAAAGTTGTGCATCAATCTTGATCGTCCCAGATATCACATCCTAGAAATACAAGAAAACCTTAAAACAGCAAAAACATTAAGAGAAAACGCACCTGAGACAGGCAGACATGTGTCTAATTCATACCATCAAGCTACGAGCTAAAACTTTAACTTCAGTGATTATGCCTGAGACATTTAAATGGTTTTAAATTATAAGTCTAGCAGAAGTATTTTTCTAATAATAAGCCATTAATTCTGGCAGTTTCAGACTGTCTGAATCTAGGTGTATAAACTGTAGCTGCATCAATCAGTGCTGTGTGTCTGGCTATTTCAGGCATTCCTTGTTAGTGTAAAGAAAGAACAGTTTGTCCACCAAGCACAACAGCAGCTGAGATTCCCGTTGATTGATAACTAAATGTGCCGTAGTGAAAATATATTCGGATAGAGCTGAAGAAGCAGGCACAGCAAAGACGTAATGGGGGCGGAGGAAGGAGAGATGAAATTGGCCACAACAGGAAATTCCTTCTCATGAGTCTTCCAACTAGCTGACAAGATGGATTTCATTCCTGCAGGTAACAGTGCCTTTATATTTAATCTTCTACAACATCTGTAATCATGCAAATTCTTCACTACTCTATATGCAAGTTCAATTACTGAAAAATTGTTCTTGCTGTTCAGGACAGTTCTCCACTGTATAGTAGTACTGTTTCACATACAGAATCCTCTAATGACAACAAAATCTGTGTGTAAAGAAAGCATATATATAAAGGGAAGCTATTCTGCCAGTTGAAGAATCCTTTATTGATCACAATTAGGAAGTAGGACATTTCTGAAGTCTAAAGTGGTTTTTCAAGAGGCCTGTAGTATTTATTTCCAGAGAACCAATGATTTTGCTGTTAAAAATTGGCAGAAGTTCACAGATGTCACAGTATTTAAGTTGAAGAAACTTATTTTAAAAGCTTTACAATTCTAGCTAGGAAAGGAATATTTTCTGCTGTAAACGTCAGTATCAGTATTATACACAGTGACAAGTAAAACTCAATTAATTTTCCAGTTTGGTGAAAATTTCAGGTTTTGGGTTCTCAGCCAAATGTCTGTCTGAACTTCTGGGCTTTGACAGCCTGAAAAACAAGCTAGAAGTTTCAGAGTAACAGATTTCCACCATTTGCAAACTGAAAATCTAGGCTATGAAACTTTGACAAAATTTGACCCAGATCCTGATTTTGTAGATCAAGTAGGTGAGCATCACCACAGCAGTTAATAACACAACATTGGAATTTCCTATTACATTAGTCTCTTTTCTAACATTCATTCAATCGTAATGGAAAGATATTTTTCCTCCTATGCAGTAAAATATTAAAGTATGCACTTAAGTTTAAACAGATGCAGTCTTTCTGCAATGGCATAAAAGTTTAAAGTGCAACAAATACTTACCTGAGAGGCAGATAATCCTGTAATCAAAATGCCATGCTGTTGGCTCTGTTGGAAGACATAGCGAGGACGAGACAGTCACCCTGCCTTCATTTTAGGTACATACATTGGTAGTGAATGCTTCCTTTATTGTCAAAGCAGTGAGGCAAGCATCTCAGAGGAACTGAGACTGGTTAAATTTGGATGTCACCTACCTCCAATGAGGTGAGTGTGGGCCCCCCATTTTGCCGCCTAAGCGAAGTGGTGCAAATACCTTCCGTAGTGAAAGTCGACTACAATCCAAAGGACTGAACCATGAATTCACAGGTATATCTAAAAACAAATTTGGAACAATCTTTTCATCCTTAAATACGTTTTATGAAATGCAGGTTTCTTGATAATGGTTGAGGATTTTAGACGCAGTTAAAAAAGATACTTGAAAGAATGAGTCTTTCTTTATGAGTGGGAATTCACACAGCCATTTCAGCACAATTAATTAATCTGCTTATATTTAGGCATGAGCTGAAATATTTTGGTTAGATGATATGAGCTGAAATATTTTGGTTAGATGATACCTGAAAGGGGAAGAGCTTTAAATACAACATCGGACATGTAAATTTTAAATGTTTTTGTGGTAATAGCCAGATTCAGAGCTCAGCTTTTCAAGGGAGAAAACTGGGAAAATAACTATATTGAATTAGTTTTCACCCTGCAAGAGAAAAGGCCAGTAGGAACACTCCCCTATCAAGATAGCTTATTTACAGATGACAGGCAAGTTTTCGTTCTTATTCCAGTTCACAACTTTGTGTTTTTCTCATTTTTTCTTTAAAGTTCTCCAGCATTATCTTTTCTAATCAGTCGTGAAAAGCACAAAATAAAATTATGTGGCAGAGATTTATGCTCTTGAGAAATCAGCCTCCTGGGGTGACTTCTAAATTAAGAAAATACATTTTTTGTTTCGTCTTTTTCTTGGCAATTTCCATGTAAACTAAAAAGATACCATTCCCCATCCCATCAAGCCACATCATTCTTGGAAAAAGAACCACAACGTTCATCTATACAAAAGAAGTTGTCTGGAACAAACTAGGAATGAAAATCAGATTTATTTTTATTTCTTTATGAGTTTGTTGCATGACCTAATGAAGGGGGACTACCCCATTCCTGGTGAAGAGAGTTAACTCCAAGTTAGCTTCCCCTCTTCAACAAGAAGTGCTGCAAAGAGATTTCCAAGGAGCTGGAGCTGGGGATGACTACAGGGAGGCTCAGGTTGACACACTATGTAGAAGCTATTAGTGGTAGTAATAGTGTGGTAGCATTTATGAGTCGTGGATTAGTGTTGCCTGATGATACTGAACCCATCTATGAACTGCCTGTTTCCCTGCTCCAGTCAAAGACATGTCCCTATAGAACTTCTTTAGATAACAAGATAACAAACAAATGTTGGTTGATCTGTCTTGTCTAACTGGGGGAGAGGGGTAGAATGATCCCTTTGTCTTTCCTTCACTCAGAGGACTGGTAACAAGTCTCGTTTATTTTGTTATTTCCCTTTTTCTCTTCTGTCTTGATGTTTCCAATTTTGCAATGGAAAGCGTTCTTTTTCCCTTTCCTAGAACAATTTTTGTGTTGCAATATTAACCTTGCCTGGTGCAGAAGCAGGCGCAGGTGAGTAAGACCTCTTTTTCTCCTATTCACTGGAGGTGATGAATCCAGATAAACCTGCGCAGTATGCACAGGCAAACCCTGTTATGTCTCTGACCAGGACACATTTGTGAGACTGTGTGTTTCCTGCCAGCCTGCAAGGATCACTGAAGACTGATGTTACTAGGTGCTCAAATTTGGGGAGAAACATCTCACTTTGCGAAAATACACTACAGTCCCATTGCCAAAAATCAGACCAGGAAATGACCCATATATTTCACTGTTGTTCAGAGGGCAAGATTTTGCAAAGGAGCCTACGAGATTTCAGATTGCTGTGTTTGGTCATTAAATTTCAAAATCAAAAGCAAAATAAATTTCAAAGGGAAATGTAACACTATGTTTATGAAAAGATCAGATTGTAACAGTTAAAATGAAGATATGCTCAGGTGCCTGGCTTATGTGAGCCATTTTTAATCTTTGTATTTCTAGTTACAATGAATGCATTTAACTGAGGCAGAAAAGATGGCTGTGGGGCCTTTGGTTCCCACTCCTATATCAACAGCACTTTGCTAAGGGACAAATGCTTCAGTACACTAAGAGGGAATAACACAAAAAAATCTTCTCCAACTTTCCCATACACAGGGGCTGCCTTTAATTTTCATAGTGGTTAGCAAATATACTTTAATTTTACCACTTCTTTCTAACATGTATGACCAAATATGCCACATAAAAGCCCTCCCCATGCACTATCAAGCAGACTAGGAGAAACTAGGTAAAAATCGTATTTAATTTTTAAACCTCCTATACAGATTAGTCAGATGCACACTGGGGTGGTCTGTCTACCACCAGTGATTGTCTTACAGAACGTGAAAACAAAACCACAAAGTTGCTGACAGTCTATTTTTATATTTCTACCCATACAAGTTTGGTCATGGCTTCTCTAAGGATGCATAGCTGTCCTCGTTTGAACTTGTAGGAGATCTCAGTATCCCCTTTTATGGACTGTGTTTCCTTTATATTCAGCCAGATGGAAACTTGGGGTTTTTTCAGTTTTGCAGTCTGGATTGCGAGCTGGGGTTTGCTCTGCTTCTGTCTGTTCGTTTATTTCCGTTTCATTTTCCGTTGCATTTGTCTACCCAGGAAATTACTGCAAATTGCACTGGGACATAAATTTACAGCATACCGATTACTTTGCAGTAATTCCCTGTGTTAATCCACTCACCATACCCCAAATCCTTAGAAAGCGGAATAAACTGGTTTGTACTTACTGAGTGTTCAAAGTGACCACACAGAGTTGCTGCCTATGCTAATACACATAAACTGACACCATAGCTTCCTTTGCAGCAATTTTTCTATTGGCTAGTAACTATTTTAGGTGACATTTCAAAAATATCTTGAGACAGGTATATTATGTGTCTGCTGGTGCACGGGTTTGCATGTTAATAATCCAGCTCAGAGTCCAACCTTTAAATCAAAAAATGAAGTGACTCCCAATAAGGACAGATTTCTAAAAGCCACTATTTAAAAATACTTTTTCTTCAGAAGGACAAGCTCTTATTTTATTAAATGCCTACTGAACTCTCAACACTCAGTGTTCTCTCACACATAGAGAACACTGTCACATATATGGTGGAAACCATTGTTAGTGGCTATAGTAAGACACTCTAAGTAAGAACTTTCAAAAGCTATCCATTCCTGTTTCAGATTTAACCAAAGAACAGGAAACCATTAATGATGAATTTCACCTGTAGAATCATGTACAAACTGTTCATGTTTCATTATGGAAAGGAAATAATTTATCTGATTTACTCTACACTTCTAACCCTGAGTATATTTTTTTTACTGTCTGCAAGAATTTCCCTGGTCACACACACCAGAAAGACAAGCACAGCAGAAGATTCCAGTAAGTCTTTGCACAAAACCAAGGTGTCTCTCTCTCCCCAGCATTCCATACCAAACACGGTGCACATTTTGTGTTGTAGCACTCAACTATTACAAATTGACAACACAAATTTAGTAAAACTAAAAACTTCCACCCACTGCAAACTAGAACTTTATACATGACCAACTGTTAATAAATATTTTTTTTCAACTCTACAAAACAGAGAACTATGAACAGAAACCAGAACTTCCAGAAAGGAGAAAAAGTCTGGATCTTAGGAAAATTGCTCTTATTCTTGTAATACGGAAGTGCAAAGAAAATAAGAGAGAATGTGTTGAGAGCAAAGACTGAATTACGATCTGTGGACATCCCTAATGTTACAGATTTTGTATTGGGGAAGGAATATACATTAGAGAATAATTAAACTTTTTCAAAATAAAACAATTTAGTAATACATGGAAACATGGCATGCATTTTTATGTTTGTTACCATACTGGTATTACATTTCAGTTCTTGGGGGGAATACAGGTTAATAACTCCAGTTGAAAGGAATATTGTTGGCAAGCTTAAGGACACAAACCAGTTATTCTGTACCCAGTGCAGCAGCCAGCATGACACATTTCTACCATAATCTGCAGCTGGTCAGATCTAAAACATCTAATTAAAGCAATTATTCTAGACTTTAATTGTTTATTTTTATTACTATAGTATCAAGGGGCCTCTGCTGAAACTGGGGCTATATGCTCTACAAACACTTAGCAAGAGAGAATACTTTCCCTTTCAAGGTTTCAATATAAATAAGTAAGACACAGAGGAAACAGCAAGGTGAAGAGATGATAGTCATGTGTGGGTTTAGTTACATAGTGGTAGAGACATGATTAGCAGCTGGCTCTGCTTACTCCCATTCCAGTGTCTGACCGGTTGGATGTCTTGGGTTTTATGTATAATTTCAATCTTTTCTTTAAGAACAACAACAACAAAAAAAAAAAAGTAAAATGAAGTATGAGCTGCTATTTCAGCTACTGTAGTAGGTACTGGAAATTTCAGGGTTCTGATCCTAAAGGCCCTGTGGTTTTTAGCAAGACAGAAAAAAATATAAGCAGGTTCATAAATGAGGTATCTAAATAAGTGAATTAATTCTGCAAAACATCCTTTGAAAGTTAAACTCACAGCTCATTGAAATCAGTTAAAAACTTCCATTAATTTCAGAGGCTTTTAGATTATGTTCCCTTTCTGTCCCAACAAAAACCCTTTATAATATTAATTTGAAATCCCAAGATAGATCTAAAAACCCTATTTAAGAAATGTAGTGGCCTAACTAACATGAAATAAACAATCTAGCTACTTGTTGGGAAATCTATCACTGTTGAAACCTGGTCCTGTATGGCAAACTTTGTGAGCAGGATAAAAGTCCCAATGAAGTTGCCTTGGCACTTTGAAAGAACTATGGTATATTATGTATTTTATTGCTAACATGCATAAATCAATCAGTGTCCTGAAAGCAGTAGTCTTTCTTAACTCATTGATTTAAAGCAAGAAAGCCCAATCGGCACACTTATGTGTATAAATAGCTGGTTTTGATGAGGTAAGACCCATGAGTAGGTGTTTGCAAGAGTAAGGTCTGAGACACACAATTTACAGAGAGTTTGCTGGGTTTACAACTAAATACACTTTATGTCAACAATTTAAATATGGAGTCTAAACCATCATCATTTTCTATAGCAATATTAAGCTCAGCAAAAGTTTTCAAAGGAAAAAAATCACATGCAACAATGACTACACTTGTTCTCAATATACGGTTTCTCAGTATTGCACTAAAGCACTGCATTACTATCACCTTTCTTCTCTCTACAGATTCCTGCAGGGGAGTTAGTTTTTAAATCGTTTTAAAAGTTCACTATTAAACATCCTGATAAAAAGCATGCCAGAAAGCTGGACAGAGGTTCATAACAAAATAGCAGAGACAGAGAACTAATTAATATCTATAAATAATGTTCAGCTGCAAGTTATGAAGACTGTATAAAACCACATACATGTATCTCTCACTTAGCCACCTCTGCCTGCAAAGGCCCACTGTACTCTGTGACCAGGTAGCCAGGTAGGCTAGGAGGTAATAGGCTAAAATATTTTTACTTTTCCCATTACCATCCTCCTATAGCATCTCTCCTCTCTCTATCCCAATTCCTTCTTTGTTTCTTGAATGCTGAATCTAAATATAATCCTAACTGGCACTATAATCAGACTATGAGGACTGACAATGTTCAGTGTAAATAGTACCACTTTCACAGCTTTACTATTGCATACTGTGGGTTTAAATAAATAGCCATCTGAACACAACAGCAGATATCACTTGGAGAAACTCTTTTGTCATTCTGTTTTTTTCTCTTAAATAGAAAATAGCGAAGAATTACTGTTGTTCAATAGGGACAATAACGAGATAGAATGGGAGATGTCTGGAGCAATGGTTATTGCCAAACTGCAGACAAGCAGTGACAAAATGAAAGAAATTTCAACTCCTCAAACCAGTCTTTCCCTCCACCCTGTTTTTCTCTTACATTGCTCAGAATCCGGTATGCTTTCCAAAACTTTGTCTTTCTATCATCTTACGGAGTTTTAAAAATGCCTAGAACAGCATGCCTGTAGCATGACGTCATGTAAAAATACATGCCTCACCGTGAGCATCAAATGCTGCAACTCTCAGCTTCTTATTATTATATAAATGAAATCGAGTTATTTTTTAATGTACTGCTGCAAGGAACAATTGTTTAGCTGATATAAACTGTAGCAGTTCAATTGAATTTGGTAGTGCTGAAACATGTCACAGCTGAGGCTCTACCTTTACCCCTGTGAACACTCAGACTGCACACTTTCTGTCCTAAATGCTCAAAATAGATACAGATAATGAGATACAAAATATACTTTATATAAGAATATCCTGGAAAGCAGTGAACATATAGCTAATATGACATTTGTTTTTAATCCCAAATTGACCACAATGGTCAAGTTCAGACACCATTGGTCTAAGTCTTACAATGTTGTGTTAGAAATCTGAAGAACCCTTTAGACAGACAACATAGAGACATTCAGCTGCCCAATGGAGATGTCACAGAGTTTCTTTGTACACAGTACCGCAGTGAAAAGCAATCAGATTATACAGAAGGAATTATACAATGGAGGTCACTTTTAACATAATCAACATTAACTAATTAGATGTAGGATATTTTATAATATATCAGCCCATTTAGTTTTGAAAAGCCCCTAACAACCATCATCTGGTTTAAATTCCAACTCAAACAAAGTAAAATGTTATGTTGATTATTTTTAAAGAATAATTTTCTGGCTATATATCAAATAAAAATTGAATGATTACCTTCACTTGTGAGCCAAAAAGTATTGTCACACCAGACAGAATCCAGTAAAAATGGCCAGTTCTTTTCCATATCCTTTTGCAATGACCATACATCAAATTTTCCATATATAAAATGCCTAGTGATACATATACTTTTCAAGAGGTACAAATGGCTAAATGACAATTCTAACTCAACATTAACTTCTGAACAAATTTGATACAATTCATTATAATAATTTTTGAAATACAGTCATAATTTTAAATATTATTACAGAAACTTCCCCAAGCACCATAATCATACATTCTGTGAAATATTTCAAACTTTTTCCTTTGCTTTTCAAAAGTGCACTGACTGCACATGTCAACTTTCACAACATATTATTTTAAGCATTAATATGTTGGACCTGAAATTCCTATCTATTTCAAGTGACAATCTGACTGATCTAAAACTTAGTTGGGCTACAAAAAGCATTGTGTTTCAGTCTGAATATCTAGTCTCCTTTTTCCAAAAGAATTTGTTACTCCCCTGGTGATGCATGATAGCTATTGTATAATCTTGCACTGCCCAAAAAAGAAGCTATAGAATCCAGCCTATACAAACAGAGATTTATGAAGTGGCAAATATTTGCTTGAGACAATTGCTGACCTCAAAGGAACATCTTCAGGAGACCAGGCATGCTGAGCGTTGCCATATGATTCACACAAGGATTAGCTCTGAACAAAAGCTGCAGCAACTTTGTATTTAGAAGAAACTTGGATTCAGGTACATCTTCTCAGCTTGACTCCATGTGAAATTTAAATCCAAAGAACATTAATTTCAACATTGTCAGGATGCAAAAGGAAAGGGAGACATTAGCCTTAAAAGATTTAGAAAAGGGTGTGTTGGGATCCCTCTGCAGATTTCTATCTTTCTCCGCTCAACATCTGCCTTAAGGCAGGAAACTGACCCTGAACTCAGAGCCGTTGTATATGCATTTCTGATAAGTTGCTGGGGAAGGCAAGTTTAGACATCAACTTTAAGCTCATACTGAACCTTCCAGACCTTCCTCCAAAATGCACTCCAAACTCTCAAGGTTTACCACTACAGAACAAACCTAATCTGAATCATACATGAGATGATCCTTAACACAGACTTAACACAAAATCAGTGAAGGACTTTTTTCAGGTCTTGGTTTTACCTTTTTTAGATCAAAGAGAAATATTTCTTGAGACAGAGAAATGAAATGATAAACCACAGTTGTTGTTTATTTTGAAGACCCTCCCACGTAGTTTTTCCTACAACTGTCCCAGGCAATAGGCTAGAGTTGAAGGATGATGCCATGAATATATCTATTACAATTCAGAATAGCTTCTGTATAGCAGACTCTACAAACACACATTTACGTGCTTTTTCATAATGGCGCTGAAAGGGTAGAGAGAGAAGGGAAAAGAAAGAAAAGTTTCTTTTTTCATCCACTGAGTGGAAGAAAAAAAGAAAGGATGTATGAAAAGGCAACATCTACAAACAAAAACTGATACAGAAGTAAAATCAACTTGTCATAGGAAAAGGAGAAAACAGCTCCACAAATCCCATGACTAAAGAATTAATAGAAGCAAGTAATTAAAAATGAGGGCATAAGGAAGTAGTGCTGGTTCTCCATAGGCTGTCCATTAAAACTCTATTGATAACATTCAAGTAGAGAGAAGAAACGTTAATCTAAGTCTTCTCATATGTATGATATTTGTGAATTTGAAAAGGCTTTGAGACAAGGCTTGTTTATCCAAACTCCTTGCTGAACTCTTTCAGATGTCCCACCTACTCTTGCACTTCAGAGGATGTAAGTTTTTAAGCACATCACATTGTTATTTTTACATCTTTGTTGCTGGGGAATATGTTTTTTCAGTGAAGTAAATCTTTGGGCTATAACGCTTTCCAGTTGTTTATTCAGTACAGTTTATACCACATCAAGTATGCCTACACATCAAGCTAACATAATGCGATTATAGCAAATTTTGTCATAAATGAGCTAGCAGGGACAACAGTAGCAATGAAGACATGAAGGCACTAGATTTCCTAAACCTTGGAAACTAGAGTGCTCTCATGGGTCTTTGGAGAGTTTGTCTTCTCATCAACCTGGAACAAGCTAAGCCCATTCCTGCAGTGTTTTTACAGCTGCTGTTACCTATGTCAGCAAGAGCACACTAGCATATGCTACAGTAAGAACTACACTAGCATATGCTACAGTAAGAACTGTGTTTGGCTCAGTGATACGACACGACTAAATGAGATGTTGGGGCAATGAGAGATTTGGGGCATTTTGTCTACTTTCAGGGCCTCCATCTATATAAGTGAGTAGCTGGGCCATTAGTCCCGGGGACTAATTGGCGTTTGACCCACATGCATCTCTCTAGCTACATTACAAAGTTTGCCATGTGGACATACCCAGAGTCAGGACTTAAATGACACAAGGATAAAGACTCTAGCTACTTTGCTGAACAACAGCTACAGACTGTATATGGTCACTAGTCCTGGCTTCTTAAATCCTTCAAGGCTCTTTGAAAATGCCAGATGAGTTCCAGAATTAGAAACAGATGCATAAGAGCCATTCACAATTCCTAGGTTTTCTGGCTCTTCCCACAAAAGATGCCGAGAAGTCTTTATAGAAGAGGATGCCCACCATCTACCTTCATGCAATAGTAATGTATTTTAGCAATGGATCAGATGACTGATAACAGGTTTCTAGGGGCAGTATCGCATCAGACTATCACACCAGTCCTCTTTTCAGGAATACTATATAAAAAGCCATGATCCATGCATAAGCTAATATATGATTTGCTTTTTAGCCAGGGGTATCTTGGAGGAGTTATACCTGCTGATCTTTTAATGAATAAATCAGACTGAAAAAAGAATTACTCACATTGTAAGCCTTGCCTTTTACTTGGCATTGAAAAATCTTATAGTATGTAAAAATGGTAAAATCCAGAAATACGATCTGTATGAGATTATCCTTCTTGCTAAAAGCATGAAACTTCTCCAACTTCTTGGCTGCCAGCCACATAAATAAGCTTCTCATAACTCTTCCTATAGGTCAATCATCATTCATTTCTTTAATCTTTAAGACTAACATCCACTTCTTCCGTTTCAGCTTACTCTATATATGTGTCCTGTATGTGAAGCATCAAGAAATTGAAATAGGTGTTGGTATCAATCTAATCTGCTTCTCCTGCATTAGATCTTTGCTTCCTGTTCTAAGACATGTAGCACTTCTGTAGATTGTTAGAATTCTTGTTATTTACTTAGTTTCTGGATGAAGTGATCCCTTAGTGTTACTTCCTTGTCTCCAGATTTCTGGGGAGGCTTCATTTACGTTTGCAGTGCACTTCAAATGCTTGAATGAAAGGCACAGTAGACCTACTGCTAAAACAGTACAAACTTACTAAATCTGAAGTAACTTAAAGTGGTCTCAGTGGCTTATTCATACAAAACCTCTAACAGCAGGCCTGGCAAAAGGACTGACATTTTTGTTCATCTGAATGAAAATAAACTCTACCCAAAAAGATGAGGTAAAGTATGAACAAGAGAAAACTGCAGAACTAGACACCAAATGGGGATGGGGGAAGTAATCAAGAAGATCAAGTGCAGTTACTCAAAATCTTTGCTAAAAAAACCCCTAAAAGCAGGATTTTCTTCACATACTACAAAATATACATACCAAATTGTAATCTGGAATTCAAACACTGCCTACTAAATGTAAAATATTTTAATCCTGTACCTTAGTTGGTATCACTGATTCATGCAGTAGTATTGTTTGAAGTAGAGCATAAAAGGAGGGAAATATAACCACAGAGAGAAAAGAGGAACAATTCATTTCAATGACATTATATTATTGCCTTCATCTTTATTCAGGTACAAAAGCTAACATTATTCATAAAGGTGCAAACATGGCAATTTTTCTTAATTTAAATTGGAGCTAAGAGACAAATTGTCAATTACCACGCAAAAGGGAGTATTATGACTGTTTGAACCTGTGATCATCTAGGAAAAGCTTAGTGGTACTGGGTGCTGTACAAGCACATAGCAAGTGATATGTAGAAGGTTAGCATTGCACAAGGAATAGGAAGAATAATAACAGTACATTATTGACATGACCGTGGATAGCTGATGCATGATACTTCTGCAGCTGCTCTGCGCATGTAGTTACCAACAACTATTTTTTCCTGCAGTAATCACATTTGAAATAAGAGCAATTAAGTTGCCTGTAGTGGTAAATGCATTCACTGCGACATTATGAGACTCGTCTGTAAGTGTGCAATAAAAGGATGCCTGCATCCAAATGATCAGTATGCAGCACTATTTGTCAAAATATGAACTCAAATGCCTGCATTTTAATTCAAACGTGATGAAAAATTGTCACCAGAGGAACTTTGTACATTAAATTAGGAAGAACTGAGAAACAAATTTGTCCCTTATGCAAGTCCCCCACAAAATAACTGATGTAAAATTGGATTAGTTCAGATGTCTCTTTTTAGGTAAAACGACTACAAACTTACGGAGTTCATGCATTAGGCTTTTGCAGCTGAGACTGGCAAGAGCTCTGGTAATACATAAGACTTTAGGGAGAGCAGAACACGTGTTTATTTCAATACATACAAAGATTAAATTCCATTATTTTATAGTATGCTGGATTTCTCTGAAACACAGCTACTATTTTACCAATGCTATAGCTATTTTGAGGGAAATAAACTGTTCTATTTCTGTTATTTATACACCAGCATACACAAATTTTTATGCATATGCACATGTATGTACAGACACTACATGCACATATCTCCTCTTCTGTACCATGAAGAAAAGCAACTAGACCTACAGAAAAGTTAATTAAGCGAAATCTTCAATAAAAGAGCAATACTTTATCTCAGATTCTGCACACCTTATCATCAACTTCAAAAGCAAATACAATTTTGCCGAGCAATATGGTATATTTCTACAATACTTTACAGTCCTTTCAAGATCCTCATGGCATATCATCTCCATTTAGTGGATGGGGAAGGAAAACAGAGAGGTGAGGTGAGATGTTCAGGGCTATAAAGGAAGTCAGTAGCATACTAAGGACTAGAACCCAGTTGCGCTAATGTTTCCAAACCCTGAAATGCTAAATACAGACATACAATCCTACCAGTAAACAAGGTAAGCATCACATTAGTACCCCTGTTTCAAACATACGTGCCTACTGGGAAGTGCTGGACACTTCTGGTTGCCAGCCAGTAAACTTTCCCCCTCCTCAGCGTGAACTCTGATTGTGTGCCAGTTCACTTACCCATGATTATAATTTTTTCTGTCTGATGAGCGTAGAACAATTGCCTTTCGAGCACTGGTTAGCTAGAGCCGGAAGAACCGTTTGCCTCCAGCCCAGCTGTCGGAGTCTCCATGCAAGACGCTGTGCAAAATGTTGAGTTAAAAGAAAACACGAGTAGGGGGAAAAGAGAGCTCTCTGAGAACCTCCACATGGTTCCTGTTGCTAAGGGAACCACTCCCTTTGTCTGCATAGGTTAGGAATGGCTGCTTCGTTTGGAGTCTGTCTCTTAAGTACCGAAAACAGCACAACAATTTCAGGAAGAAAAAACCCCAAACCTCCAGAATATCTTATGACCAAAGAAAAACTGAACCGCATAGGAATTCTTACATTTAAACTAGCTATTAATAGTTGATTTGGGTGACTCCAAGAAGATGTAGAACTCATCTGTGCCATCTGATGGGATGATATACCACTGCACACAGTTTAATTTAGTTACTGTAATCAGCTTTTGGGGTCAAGGTAGCTGATTACAGAAAGATAGATCAAGAAATCAGGTCCAGTTTACTACAGCAAATGGAGAAAGATCAACAGCAAGAAATACAAGCTTTTAATAGGTATTCATGACAGACTATAGAAGAGAGATGCCTTTACTTCCATAGGCTCCTATAAAAATCCAAGCCTGAATCCTTAGCTCTGTTCTCTGTGGCTGCTCTCCCCTGCTGCCTCTCGTCCCCCAGGCCCAGCACTGCACTGGCCATGTTCCTGAACCTCCAAACATTTGAGAATCTACATTCTATACAGGCCCATTGGTCTCAGTCTAATTCAGCATATGGAGTTAGGAATCCCTGCTTCTTATCTTTGTCCATCCCTGGTTTTACGGAATATACCAGGGTGTGTACTTCTGGATAAAGGGGATTTCACTGTGAGTCTGAGGTCCTACAACATGAAGAGCTAACAGAAATTGTCATGAAGGTTAGTACATTGGGAACAGAAACACCGTCAGTCTAACCTCAAACTTTTTGTTTGCATTAAGAAAATCAGCCTCCTTATGAAAACATACAGCACAACATGCATTGCACAACAGAATCATATCTTGCTCTCTCTTTCAGGTGACACCAAAACCAGCATCCCAAAATACCGTAAGTGTAGGTTTTTTCTGTGGAATTGCCTGTTTCAATGTCTTCCTATTATGAGGTAGAAATGGTCAAAGAACTTGGATCCAGATGCAAATTTTCAAGCATAGACTTATCTAAGTCCCTTAACACATCCAGAGAACAATCAGAAAAATGTGTTACATTATGTCTGGATGAATAGACAAAAGTTCAAAATCTTAGATGATGCACTTCTGTATGGAAATCAGATTTTTCTCATTCAACCAGAGAGCAGCTGCGAGTGCCTGCAACAGTGGAGAGAGGTCAGAACTAGTTCAGTCTTACAGTAAAGAGCTGAGCTTCACTTTACGCAAGGTAGTTGCTGAGGAAAGTCAGTGCCAGTGTTCTATTTTCCAGGGAGTTGAGCTGATATTTTTTTCCCCTCAGTCAGACTGTTGCTTTTAGAGAACACTGGTCAGATAACAGTACGAGACGTCTTTGCTTACACACCACAGTCCAGCACTGATTCTTTGACATAAAGGCCTGAAGAATTCAGTTGTCACTTCATTGCACATGTTGAATTGTATTTGCAGCATGATATGTGTTACACCCCCCCTCCCTTTTTCCTCTCACCCCAATGAGTCAAATAAAGCAGTCAAGATTGCTTTGTAGAGAGGCCCTTCTGCTCTCCTTTGCAAAAAGATTAGGAGATTAGAGAGGGCAACTGAGAGTTCAATTTAGGGACATTAGAAAGCAACCATTAACATACAGGTTTCTGTTGCGTCATTTTTAGCAAGGAACAATTAATTTGAAACCAATTAAAAAGTTTGTGATATTATTAATCTTAAAATTTCCTTTCAGAGGATTAATTTGAATTGCTCAATCCTGCTGTGTGTGTGTGTGTATATATACACTCACACACATCCTATTTTCTCCTCCTCATGGATAGACTGATGTCAAAGTTAATGCAAGCAAAGGATCTTGGGATTCTGTGCAGCCACAGCGAGGGAGGTGACAACTTTTAGGACTGAACTAAAGTTTCTGCCGATAAATTCTTTACCCACTTTCTTCTGCTGCTTGCAACCCGTGGAGCCTTCTTCAGCATTATTACAATGACAAGAGCAGAAACATGTACATTTAGAACATTCAAAGTTAACTCCCAGGATAATAAAAATCTTCAACACCCCAAATTAATGCTTAGTGAGTCTAACAGTGCGTTTTATCTAAGCCTTTTACAAATATTTGTGTACATAATGCTATCATTAATACAGGACTATTTTGTTGATGATTCCCATTTTATCGCATCAGAAAAAAAGACATTGGGAGCAATTTCAGATCACATTACAATTTTGTGAAAGAGACAGAGACAGCATCAATGCAGCCTCCTGCTCTACTACACAATGTCCCCCCCCAAAAAAAAGAATAGGTAATGTTTTTTTCCCTTATTTTGACAAAGAAAGATATTTTCTCTGTTTAATAGAAATTTTAGCATCTTATACAGGACATTTAACATTTTCCTATTATTACAAAAGCAATATTTTTTTGACAGACAGACAGTGAGGATCAGACTTGATGACCACAATGCCAATTTACACAGCAGTGGAATTCTACTCAGGAACCTTTCTTCGATGAAGTAGTAGGAACTTCATCTATTACTATAAATCCCAGCTGCTCAAAAGCTCAATTGAAAAATTAACTGCTTCAAGTACTGATCTCCTAAAGAGTCTGACTTTGTTATGCTAATCCAAGGTATTAAGAATAATCAGAAAAAGAATTCATTAATGGCTACTTGAATCAACTGCTTTTTGTCTCAAATGTGAACACATGCCCCCAGTCAGAAATTACCTAACACAGTGTGATTGAAGTTTATTTATTTACTTACATATAACAAGTGACTGAGCAGCTCACAGTGCATGAAGTGAGGCTATGGAAAAGTACATTACAGTGCTCCTGCTTCAGGGACCTCTCAGTCAGAATTTCAGTATATATGCCTATTTTCTGTTTATTAATCAGCCAAAAACATTGAAACTCTCTATCCCCTCAGTCCACAGACTAAAACTTAGTGACCAAGAAAAGATTGCCTGGCTTATTTAAGGTGGTTTAAGAGGAATTTTTAAAATAAATATTTACAAAACTCTAAAAATATCATCTTGTTTTGTTAAGGTTAAGTGTGTAAACATCTTACCTGTTACAAATACAGATTGATAGCCTCATTGACATTGTTGATAGCCTCAAAGACAATAGTGCAACATGCAGTTGCACAGGAATCAGTATTTCCCTTGTAAGGAAAATTTTTCATATTCCCCAATTTTTTTTTTCAGTTGCAACTTGGAATTAAAATTCCGACATGAGAAATTTTCCATAGGAGGGTCATATTTAAAAGACCCTCTATGTAAAAAAACCTTTACTTTGAATGAACTGACATGGATTTAAATGACCTGTGAGAGTATGTGTATGGTTGTATGTGCATGTATAAGGTTTCTTGTCCACTTTCGTGAGCCCAGACTCCCATCCTTTGTGGCAGTCTGCCAAACAGGCCAAGAACGTGAAGAAACTTGACTTTCTGGCACCATTCCACGTGAGATGCCGGGGAGCTGAGAGCTGGGAAAAGCGGGTGAGCTGGCAGGAAACCAAGCACATTTCCATCAAAAATTTCATTGGAATAGACATTTTCATGCAACGTGTTAGGTTTTGGTGAACCGGCATTAGCTGAGAGAAAAATGTTCCACTGGAAAGTTTCCAACTTGTCCTAGTGCTAAGATCTTGACACTTGGACCTCCTATTTTTCATTCAACTGAAAGATGGATTTTTATTTCCCAGTGCCATGCACAGAGATAAAATATAGTTTATTGTACTACCGATTGTCTAAAATTATTTGTCCTGATATTGTAAAAAGAAGCCTTATTTTGTCATACTGCAGCAAGTGTTGTTCTCTCATGCCTGCATGCTTTTTTGCAGTTCCCCCCGGCCCTCAGTGTCTTTCATCTAAATGGATCACAACATGGAGTGTCAGCAGAAGAGGGACTCAGTGGTGAGAGAACTAGTTTGCAGTCAGAGACAGATTTTAATATCCATCTCTGGAACAAGATCTCTGTCTTATTTTCTGTATTGGTTCAGTAGGGAAAACAGTACATCCCCACCTTGCAGTGTTATTAGAATTAATACCTAAGGATTATAATAATGGACCTGTAACAGTTCTGACAAATGTATAAAATACATTAAATTCAACTACTAAACTGCAGAAATCTCTTAAAAATAAAGTATTTAACATTGTCTTGGGTAAAGATGTCACAAAGTTGTGGCACAAAACAGAGGTAGAAAAGGCTATAGCACTGGAGGAACAGTCAACCGTATATTGAATGCACATACAACACCCCCACACACACTTCAAATATTTGATTTCACAGATTCTTTAAGACAAAAATGTATATGCAAGCTTAATTTTGCCCATGTGTTCCAACACTCCTTTTAATTATTGTATTTTCTTAATTAAATGTTCTGATTCCCTCTCCGCTTTATTATTCCCCCAAATCAGGAGCTGAAGGGTCTGGTGTGTCCATATGGTCTTCAGCAGGGTTTCTTCCCGTATTTTTCCCCTTTATCTGAAACATAATTTCAGCTAACAAAAGATACTCTCTCCTCTACAAACCTTGCTTCAGATATCCATGAATCATGGACACCATACAATTATTCCAGCATGGCCTTTTTGCAAATCTATGTTTATTTTGCCATTTCTCCAAGGTTGCAAGTTGAACATGAGAAAGCCTCTGTGCATGAATTAATAGAAAAAAACCATGCCTGTAACCTAGCCTCACTGAGCCAAAACACTCAGCTCTGCTTTCAGGCACATACATAATTTTGTCAGTTCAATCTCATGTTTCTGTGTGAATATTTCATTGATCCTACTTCAAAAATTCAGACTGTATTCAGCAGACAAGAGTAGTTTATCAGTACCAAAATATTAGATCACTTAAAAAAATCCCAGTCGTGTTGAACAAGTGTTCTTAAAACTAGGGAGGGCCAGACGAGAGGTGCAATGCCTGCTTTATTAAAGAAGTTTTGAGAGTCCAGGATGGTGCAGATACTGCAGAAATTGGAAGTGACTCCTGGATGCCACTTTAACTAGTGAAAAGGACAGTTAATGTAGTGCTTACTGCTGCTTAATAATCAGAAAAAACCCAAACATGTCTGGAGCTAGCAAAATTCCAGGGTTGTTCCTGGATATGTTGTGGGCCCCAGAGCTGGATGCAGTGCTCCAGGGGGGAGAATCACCTCTACTCCGCTCTCGTGAGACCCCACCTGGAGTACTGCGTTCAGCTCTGGGGCCCCCAACATAAGAAGGACACGGACCTGTTGGAGCGAGTCCAGAGGAGGGCCACGATGATCAGAGGGCTGGAACACCTCTCCTATAAAGACAGGCTGAGAGAGTTGGGGTTGTTCAGCCTGGAGAAGAGAAGGCTCCGGGGAGACCTTATAGCAGCCTTCCAGTACCTGAAGGGGGTCTACAAGAAAGCTGGAGAGGGACTTTTTAGCAGGGCCTGTAGTGATAGGACAAGGGGTAACGGCTTTAAACTGAAAGAGGCTAGATTTAGATTAGATGTAAGGAAGAAATTCTTCACTCTAAGTGTGGTGAGGCACTGGAACAGGTTGCCCAGAGAAGTTATGGGTGCCCCCTCCCTGGAAGTGTTCAAGGTCAGGTTGGATGGGGCTCCGAGCAACCTGGGCTAGTGGAAGGTGTCCCTGGCCATGGCAGGGGGGTTGGAACTAGATGATCTTTAAGGTCCCTTCCAACCCAGACCATCCTGTGGTTCTATGATATTTCGCTGAAGTCCAGCTAACAGCCTACACAGAAAACAGCAGCTTACTTTGACCAGTTCTGTTCTGCTTCTTCTAGTTGGTCTTCATAAATTTTTGTATAACTAATTTTATGCTTCTACTATATTTGGGAAATGTCTGTTTGCACTCCACCTGTATTTAAGATAGTTTTATTATGCAGCATAAACGTATGTTCAGTTTTTTAGTTACTCAATGAAGTAAAAGTGAGAGGGGCATCTAACCTAGGAAACCAATCACAAATAGTGATGTATGCAAGTAAGAAAGCCATTCTTTCTCAGTTCATTCTTAAGAACTACTACCAGCAAAACACCTATATGAGCCCTAGGATAAACCACCAGTTGACTGTAAACTCATATTTTATCTTACTTTTCTTTTTCCAAGTAGGCTTGCATTGAAATGTTTATAGGGAAGTTAACATCTTTTGCACTGTGTTTGGACAGAATCCTGGTCTTTAACTAGGACACAAATTTTCCATTAAAATAACTGATGATAACCATACTATAGATATTTTGCAATCTCTCTTTGCACTTTATAAGGAGGTAAAACCATGTAATTTGGCACATACTTTTGGAGTGAAATTCTGACATTATTCTATTCAGACCAAATTGTTTACTGAAATCACAAGGTGGATATGTACATTAAGGTGCTTTAAAACCTAAATAGTACTGTTAGAATTCAAAATTTAATGAAACTTATCATGTAAGATACAATAAAAGCTCATCTTACTCAAGCTGCACATGTGAAATTGCTGAGCTTATTGGAAAACTTGAACCAAATTCACCTTTGTCACTGATGGGATACCACAAAACTGGACAGTTTCTGCATGCTTAGCTTTTGAACCTGCCTCTCAGAACACTTATTCATATTATGCCCCATTCAGGAAGTGATCTCACTGGAAAATCTGAGCAAACGGTAGGACAGAAGTTCCAGACTCAAAAAGCTAAAGAATGTTCTTTTTTCCCCCTTCGTCTTCTTTTAAATTAGTTTAGTGCTTGTGAAAAGAATTAGATCGACAACCTTGAAGACCAAGGGTTATTGTGTATGCACAAGAAGACAGCCATTTTCAGTGTCCTGACTTCAAGCTGATGTGCGTTCACTCTGAGTTGCAAGTTTAACTTACCATCTTGGGCATTAATAGGACTTCATTCAAAACTAGTGCAGAGGTAAAGCATAGATTTCTTAAGCCTGAGGGTAAATATCTATATAATCTTACAGACAGTTTATTAATGCAGTAATTCATCACCTAAGCTTTTAATTTCTCATAGCAGAAAAGAAACTGAGCAACCCATTCTCAGCTGAGCACTAATATGTAATTCTTACTACTTGTACTGTAGTTGTATCCTTCAGCCACTAGCTCTCTCAATTTTGAGCAAGGGCACCAAACTTGAGCTAAAGCCAGCATTAAACATATCCCTATAGGATTACTGTCTTGCTTTTTGCTATTAGTAATGAAATAAGTATTAGCAGAGTAACAAAACATCAGCAATCTTGTGCTCTATACAGTAGACTAAATCCCAATCCTAGACATATTACAGCAAGTCTTAAGGAAGCCTGTGGACAATCTGGTAGCTTGGTGAGGCAGTTAATTCAGCTTCATGTCTCCATTTTACTTCCTGGAAATTTCTTATCTTGTTTGGAAGAGTAACTCACCTCATTTTCAAAAGTATGAAACTTCTTCCATCTCCATTTCAAGTTGGTGTCAATATTTCTGGGCTGTGCAACTACTTTCCTCAATTGACAACATGTGCAATTGACAACATTGGCTCAAATAATGAAGGTATTTCCCTCTCCACTGCTGGTCTCTAGAAATCTCAGTATACTCATATTAATCATGGAAGTCATCTAAATCTCAATTATGCTCATTGTTTTATATTCTAAATTCTTAATTCTGCTCCTTCCAACTATAAATTTCAAAAATATTAATGCCAATCCCTTGCAAAAGAAACAGAATAACTCTGTGCAATTTTTTAAAGAGCAAGGGTGGCCATCGGAGACACTGTGGCAGAACAGAAGAAGGAAAAGCACTAAAGGAGAACAAAGGAATGCAAACAAGTAGAACACCCAAAGAGGGCAGGACCAATTAAATTAAATTAATTTCCAATTAATTTTTCAATAGAAGAAAATAGAATGTATTCCAAGCCTGCTGAAATTGATGGGAATCTATCAAAGAAAGTATTTGCACAGAATTAGCAAAGCACAAATCAGACCTGCAGATACATGTTGGTCAATATCTCAAAACACAGTTAAATTACTTCAGCTAGTGCTCGCTGCCTCTACTTGACATGACGTGCATCTTACACTTCCCCTGACAAAAGCTGACTTCAGATTTGTTATCTCTGCTGTTAATTTCTGTTCTTTATAAAATATAGGTTTAGAAAGTTATGCCACCCACTTGCAGCAAATTTAAATTTCTAAACAACAGCAAAGTTCAGTGATAACATCATGAGTGAAGCTCTGTAGCGTATTTATTTTCTTTACAAAGAGCAAGTCTCTCATACTGTGTTTAAGTTTATATATAGATATAGACAAACATATATTCAGAGTAAATTTACTGTACTATGCTTGATTTCTCTTCACTATACATATTTTCTGTGTTATCACTGAGAGCATTTCCAATGTACATATTTGCTCTGACACCTCTGGATATCATTATCATGTTCTCTCATGCCCTCGAGTGAGATTGACTCACTTCCATCTATTCTGTTGCTATGAAAAAGTAAACAGCAGCTACAAAGCTGTCAAAGAATTGGATCTCTTTTTCTCCTGTATGCCTTTAATCCTTTTGCCTATATACCTGAGATAGCTTATTCTATCATCCAACTCATATTCATATTTTACAACAACTCTTGGTTAATTTTTGCAGAAATTTATACCTGGCTCTTGTGTTCTTTTTACTTTGATTAAGCCACACGAAGAACAAAATAAAACAAGTTGACTACATTTAATCCAATAATTATGACAAATTCCTCAAAAGTAAAAGTTTCAGAGAAGCAGGCCTTCTGTGGGTGCTCCCGTCATCAAGCACACACAGGTAATACTCCTTTCTGTGTCTCATAAAGCCAAAAAGAACGCCTAAAATTGAACTTCACCCACTCCAATCAAAATGCCACTCAACTGCTGATTGAAATATCCTTCATTCAAATCAGAGTGAGTGCCTTTAATGGCTACCCAAATGGCTGTCAAATTAAATAAGAAACAAAATGCAAATAAATTAGCATTCCTAGCTACTGATACACTATAAATATTTATGAGGAAAAAAGATGCTGTAATTTCAAATGATACCACAGGCCTATTTTGTACAAACAGTTAAAACAGTTATACATGCAATACCGTACTTTGCAATTTTTTTCCATTTCACATCACCATAATCACCTAATAAATATTTAAATGGACCCATTTGCTGTAACTATAAAAGAACCGTGTAAACTTGTTGTCATCTAGACACATAAGCCGCAGTGGAGTCAATGAATTTCAACAGTCACTTAATATTGCAAGCCACAAGCTACCTTAAACCTGCCAGCAACTGTCTGCCAGGAAGCTACTGTAGCACCACGGCTACCTCCTCCAACCCAGGACACGAGATTCATTATGAATGCTAGCATTGCTACTCTAATTAGGCCTGGGAGAGGTTTAACAACCATGCTACAGTCTTGCTGCTGACAAATATAAAAATAAAGCCTTGTTCAAATTAGCAATGTGAAGTGAGAAGGCCTAGAAGCAGCAACTGTCTGACCAGTAGTGAAACAGTTCTAATCTATAGTGAGGTTATTTTGCTTCATAAACTGCTAGTATGTTACCTGCAGGAGGTCTCCCTGTAAAATGAATTATAGTAAGCTATATGTGATAATTAACCGTGCATTAGCAAATATCTTGAAACAGGGGGGCTCTGTTTTCTCTGTATTTTGACTAATAAAAGCATGAATTTGTTCAACAAATGATCATTTAGGTTGTGGAATGCTAAGCATATTGGAAGAACACAGTAAGCAATAGAATATTGTAGGTGGACTAACAGTTTCCTTACAAAAACAGGCTGTTTAATAGGCTGGCTCCATACTACGTTATTCACAGTACTAAAAACCACAGTGTTGGGAAGACAAATACAATATACATTTAAAATAATATAAACCTTGTACTCCTATTTACTTTAAAAATGCCATGGATGTGACAATAAAAAAAATCCATAAGCAAACGTTTATTTCAGAAAGACAAAATCCCAAATGACTCTTTCCAGAATGTAAACAGATAGTGAGGCAATTGGTATGGTCATCTTCTCTAGAGGGGAAAAAAATGTAGCTGGGTTTAAAATAGTCTACATCATATGAATGTGAAGCAAGGCAAAAAAAAAAAATCATATTAATTTATTATGTATACTGCTTATCACAATAAAAATAAAGTGGTGCTATAATTTATTTTAGCTTCATTTACATCTTATGAAAACATATTTAAGCATAACGCTTTATTGAACTGTGACTGTACCAGCCATATTCTTGGCTGTGATTCAGGGGTCAGAGCCACTTCAGCATACACAGGTTGACAATCGGTACCTCTTTATTCATACTAGATGGACTGGAGCTCAAGCTTCCAAACATCACAAGCCGCAACTCTTTTTACTACAAGTAACCTATTACCTTTAACCAGACTCCATGTAGTAGTGACTAATTATAAGATTTGGCCTTATAATGGGAGGATATGCAGCCCCAGTGTTACTGGGATGAACCACAAGTAAAAAGAGGAATTAATGAACAATGATGCTTCAGTTCATAAATATCAGCATTCGGAAGTATCTCAAAGCTTTTAAAATCTTTAAAACATTAGACGTGTTCTCTAATGAAATTTCAAATAAAGCCAAGATCAGAATATACCTCTCAGTTGTATCTCTCCATTTTCTTCCACCCAGCACAGCTCTCATCCGCCCTGTAACAAACAGCATGTCTGAAGTACTAGATCTTTCACTTCAGCATGCTGGGTCTATTTCAGTTGAGGTAGGGGGTATCAGCAAGATACCCCCTGATTTACGAGGCAGGGAGTTATCGGTAAGGTGCCAGAGTTATGAACATGTAGCAGACATTCAGTCTCAGAGTAAGACAGGATACTAAGAAAGTTGGTACGTGGAGAAAACTGAAAGGCTGTGACTCTAGCATCCTGTGATACACAGTCAAGAGCAAGAATGCTTCTCATCAGTTCCTTGCAGCCTTCCTCTTGAACATCCATTTGATTCAACCAAAGGATATTGGCTTGATATTGGCTTTCTGATACCTACAGAAATACTCTTTTTTGGCAGCCAGTAGATATAGATATACATATCATATACATGAAATATTTTCTTTTCTTATAGTTAAATTACTGTTGCCATCAAATTACAAAAGATGGGTCAACAAAACATTATTTAGAAAGCATATAGAAAGAAAACATGCATACCTCTTACAGAAAATACTATATATAATTAAAATTTACTACAAATGAATGGCAAGCACATTTCTTGAAGGGGTTTTTTTTTTCAAAAGGCTACAGTTTATTTCTCCTACTGATACTACAGAAAGATAAGAAATTGTAAAAAACAACTGGCACTAATTTGGCTACCATTACATTCCTCCAAGAGAGTACACCGTTTTTGTCTTAAATTCATAAGTGGCAATCAGCTGGAAAAAGAAGATGAGTTTGAGATTGCTTTTCCCTAAATCTCCATCATAAATATGTTTGATTTATGTCCAAGAGCAATTTAAGTGTATAATTTATTATTTTTTTATGGTTCTCTCTCTCAACAACATGATTGTTCTCTACAAGTCAGGGCATCAGATAATTTTAACCGTCACACTTTGAGAGTGACCACATGTATTCATACTATCGCAGTTAATAAAGTTTAAAAATCCAGTAACACTTTTAAAATTTAATTTTCAAAAACAAAACCAAATCCCTAAAAGTTGTTTTTATCATTGCATTAACCTTCAATTTTCTAAGGTAAATGACAACTTAGAAAGTAGCGTGCTGTATTTTCTCAGTTGGATTACATTTATAGATTTTCAGGCAGAGGGTAAGATTGCCCCCTTTTGGAATTTTTAAGTGTAACAGTCCAAATAAAGGATTAGGTGCAAAATATTCCTAATCCCTACTCAAGATATGCATCTCATCAGGGATTATTTGTGCTTCGTACTGTTGTGTTCTAGTGTTATTCTGTATGTGGCTTCACATTCCTTATTAAAGCAATAGGCATGGAAGAATTCAACTGCTCTTGCAAGCAACCACAAAGGCACAAAACCTAAAGTCAGATGAAGGTAAACATATGGAACCCTCCAAGGAATGCAGTAGTAAAGATGGAACATATGACTGCATTCTGCCCTTCTCTGCTCTGTAGGACAAACTTCAGAGACAGTAATCTATAATTACAGTGTACCATAAAGTAGCATTCTCTGATAACATTCACAAAGAGCTTTGTATTTTAAATAAGAAATGAAACAACTGAAGTTCTGAAAACAATCAGGACAATTCTTCTGATTCCAGTTTTAATTTAATAGCAAAACCACCCTTGGTATACTGATCTGGTGGTGTTTGGTTTTTTTTTTAATTTGTCAGCTTTGAAACCTAAACAATGGTCTTTCATCAAGTGCTCTAGTCCTTTAAAGACATGTTAATGACCACAATCAGAAAATGCACAGTAACCAGAAGTCTGGATGGAAATCTGTGTCTTCATTACAATCTTATTTTTATAATTACAGTCCCATAATGTCAAATATATCAATAATAATTTGTTACTGAAAGCAATGCAATTTAGTAATTTAAAGTAGTTAATTATTAGAATTATTTTGCAAATAAAGTGTCATTAGTCTGTTGCTTGACCAGTATCTTCTTGTGGCATCTGATTTTAGAAAGCTAATCTTTTTATAGTGTATAATTACATTATACAGCACATTCCTAGTTTTGTTTCAAAACTGAAAAATATTCAGAAATTGTTTCAGTTCAGTTTGTTCCACAAAACTTTGGCATTATGGCCCTAGATCAGTGTTTCTTACTTATCTTTGCATGGGTGAAATCATAAGACCCATACTATATTTTATGTCCTGAAGTAGGGTGATATGAACTCCACCAGACTTCAAGATACAGTACCTTTTCAGAAGGAAGTATGGGCACGGTCAAAGCTGTGAAACCAAGTAATACCTTGCCTTAAAGCCACCAATCAATAAACCAGTGTATGCTGTTGACGGCATTTTTACAGTAAGGTAAAGCAGCCTCTGCCAATTTGAATGTAGGTGCACCCAGTAGGTGTACTCACTGGTAACAATGCACCAGAAAATACTCAAGACCAATGATGCACAGCAAGAAGTGGAGCTACATTTTTCTGTTGCCTATATA
Source organism: Pygoscelis adeliae (assembly GCF_000699105.1). Taxonomy (NCBI): domain Eukaryota; kingdom Metazoa; phylum Chordata; class Aves; order Sphenisciformes; family Spheniscidae; genus Pygoscelis; species Pygoscelis adeliae. The sequence goes on from NW_008824772.1 coordinate 3,165,457, forward strand.
TTTATTTGGAAAAAGGGATATGGCTCTACCTCCAGCCAGCACTTCCCTCAAGTGATTTGTTCCCCACACTCCCATGGAAGACTGACTGAACTTAGTATGCAAAGGATATAATCACATTTTGCCATGGCACAGACTAAAAAATTGTACTTCCCCTGTCTGCCAGTCCAAACAAAAAAGCAATGACATAGCTTCAGGTTTAGCCTATGGATCGTCTCCTACAGACATGGCTACTCCTTAAAACAAAGACTCCTCATTGACCTGACCAGGACTGTGCAATCAGGAGTCAGCTCCTATTAAAGGAAAACAGAAGCTCTGATGTGACTTTAGGAAATAGAGGAACCTACGTATGTCTTTTAATAGCATTATTGTTCATTAGGTGGAAAAAATTAATGGAATTAAAGTTATTTTTATTTTATTTCAGGCATTATTCCCAATGACTAAGTCCAGAACCCCAGTCCTCTTGAGAAGGCACTGAAACACCCGCTATAGCTGTCCTCTTTGCTGTTGTCTCAAGAGCAGCAAGTAATCTCATGTAAACAATTCCTGGTTTATTTGTTGACATTTTTCTTTCTTTCTCAATTGTTCTCACCAGTGTCTGCTCCATCCTTTTCAGCACATATGTTCTTAAGGTTCAGGTGGACAAGACTATCCTTAAACCTCTCCACATGTTCTTTTTAGCTATGTTAATAAAGGCTAACTTTAATAAATAGCTTCAGCCTATGTAACTGAACAAACATTTAGGCAAATGTTTAAGAGCAAGCTCATTAACAGTCTGTTTCAGCATTGTTTCAAGGCTAGAATAATAATTATTTCCCAGGAATGATACTTTTAAAGCTATTTCAATTACCAAATCTCACTCATTTTCCTACAAACTTGGTCACTCAAAATCAGTAAAGAGTTTAATCTAAAGAAATATATTAGTATGTCTTCACCTAGAAGTAATTTCTCAAGTAGTTCAACGGCCATCTGACGAAGAGGAAACATGGAGAGGTCTCCAAATGGAGACAGATTGATAGACTGACATAAACCAGCAATAAAGTAAAAATCAGAGAGTGTTAGTGGGAGCTACACTGATGTACCTCATCATAGCTGAAACAAGACTTCTGTTCAAGCAAACTAAGAAGAGCAGACAGTCAGTACACGACATCAGACACACAAGAAAAGAGAATATTTAAGTTGTGCAATTCTGCTGAAGAACTCATCACCTAAACTCTGTATGCAGTGTTAAGTAACACCATGCTGTTCATGTCTCAGCCCCAAACTCTAAGGAATATAACATTTGGTTTTCCATCTTGCTACAATCAAAATTATATCACCAAAGGCTATTGTCCTCCAATAATTGAAGCATAGTTCAGTCAACTAAACCGAGATTAGGTAGTAATACTGTTTATAGGAACAGCATGCTTGAGCATCAGTACAGATCTTATACCCTGAGCACAATGCTATGGAGCAATGTTCATGTGGATGCTATAAAACCACTCATATTTCAGTTTTTAAAATACTAATATTTCAGGTTTTTTAAATTAAATTTTAAAATTTAATTTATTAAATTTTAAAAATGTTAAAAAATTTAAAAAGCCATCAATAACATTTTTCCTGTGGTTAATATTATAATATTCTTAATCTGTTAGATATCAAACTTTAAAGAGTGTGATGAAAGTGGTCATTATCACATACATATGCTTTATCTTTGCTTCACAGTAAATAGATTATCACAATACTGAAGATGAGATGTTGTAATTTTTTATGTTTTCATAAAAAAGCTGAAGTCCCAGCTTTACTGAGTAAAACTCAGAGTAGAAATCACCATTACAGAAAAAGCACCAAGTGTAACAGGATGAACCACAATGTAACTTTCCAGACTGTTTTGCCCAAGTTGTTTAATGCCATGTGTATTTCTGTTGAGGAAGGTGAGAGCTTAAGTTGAATTATGTCCTTGCTGCTTTCAAAATACTTTAAACAGTTACTTAAACTGTAGCCAGTGTGTCATGCATTCCGATACAGAATATAAGAATCTATGTGTTCAGTGTCACTGTAAGACTTTTAACTACAGTTTTCCTTTCAGTGCCATGAAGTTAATCACAAGGAAGGAATGCACACTCTGATCATGCTAATTAGCTTACTAAATATGACTTCTAAAGAGATCACTTTAGTGTGTCCTCAAGGATGCTTAAAAGCCATTTTATTAAGAGAAACACTTAGTTTCCTTTACTGACACATTCATTGGACCAAAAGGCTGTCATTAAGTAATCTGTAGCTATCTTGATATCTATATATGGAAGAGGAATACCACAGCAAAACATACATTCTATATTTAATAACCACATTTTTTATTTTATAGTCACTGAAAAATACTCTACAAGGGTAAGCATAGGAGCAGGAGAAAATTCACTCATGCTTTCAGAAAATTTAAATATGAAATTTATAGGGCATACTTTTTTACATATAAAGGGCATGAACCAGTGCTCTGGATCTCTCCACTTAATTCCGTGCTTTTATTTTACATCTTTACCATTAATGAAGGACACTAAGGAGCACTGCCAACTGATCTATAGTTTTGTTCATGATTTTAAAAGTGCTTTAAAAAAAGTGTTAGATGCAATAAACTTTTTGGCTGCTTCCTTAAGCTAAGAACCCCTCCTCCTCATGTTTACCATGGCTCAGAAATTTTCAGAATATGTTCTCATCTTTGCCATGTTTTGATATAGATTCTTCCCATTCTGTTACCAAGTCCCTTATTATGGACTGGGGCCTTAAGATAGTCAAGGTTAGCATTAATTCAGTTAGCACACTGGGAGCTTGGGTGGGAGGTTGGCCAAATATCCCCACCTACTGCTACCATTAGGCCTTCTCTGCTAATTCTTCAGTAGTACTTACATGAGAAACAGGTTCCACCTGTTTGTAGGCAGGTTCTAATGAACTGTGCTCTTCATTTTCTTTCCATGTTCTAAGGAAGGGTGCACGGCATCATACTTGAAACAAACCCAGCATCACTGCATAGTAGTTGTCACAAGAACAGTGTTACTTGTAGGACAGGTAGGAATTCTGTTTGCTTATTTGTTTAGAAGGAAAAAATCTCCATCATTAGCAAATCTATTATGGAACCTGACTGAAGCATATGACTGGGCTGATATAATACAACAGAATCTGAGTATTCTTAACAGAGAATTATTTGAAAATATTTGAAAGCCTCTTTGTGAGTGTAGGAGAGAATGCTTATTATGTGCTTCCATAATCACATATTTCATCCAAAATTAGAATCCGTTGAGTAAATCCCAAAACAATTTATGATTTCTCTAAAGCAATTCCCACACTCCCCAATTGTTCTTCAGGCATCTAAAAGGCCATGTAGCACAGAAACAGCTGTAGGCCGCAGAATGTTTTCATCTGACTTACTGGTGAGTTTCCACTGTGCTTTTTTCAAAGTTGAAGACAGAGGATACACTACTGGGCTCACAAATATATCCAAATGCTGAAGAGGTTATAAGAGGTATACTAAAAGGATTGAAAGCTGTGTCTTCAATACAAAGCTTCCTTGTGTCTATTAAACGTCAGCTCAGCTAGCTTGCCTGTATTTACAACTCCCTTTATTTTTTCTAACACCACTTAAGAGAGATCTAACAGGGTTTGTAACAATATAGCTAGCTGTAACATATAATCAGCTAGCCCATTCGATCAGTAAATTTGGGTTGCAAAGCAGAAATTCTGTGTAAGTGGGAGGGGAACATAGTAGAACGATGCATGCATCATGATTATTAAGTACTCTGCACAGAAATGCCACTTCTAAGGGATGTATTTTCTGCTGGTGTAAGAAGTGCTCTGAAGTAATAATTTACACTAATAAATGCTAACTGAATACTAGGCCCAATATGTGCCAACTCGTTTGACGCATACCAAGTTTCTCCACATGCTTAGGGAAGGCATCAATTTGAAGGAGGAAGGAGGCTATTGTCTGGTGTTAACCACTAGCAAATGAGTTTCCCTTGATTCCTATATATCTTTAAGGCAAAGCCCTTGGAGCAACACTTTTCTTTGTTATCATCCTAAAGACATAGAATCATAGACACATGACAAAGTGTATTTGTAGATTGAAACAGGGGAATAAATACTGTATCCGCTCAGTGTGAATTCACTTTGTAACAGACCTTAAACTCTGAACTGTGAATTTTTGACAATAAAGATTCTTATCTTTTGCCTTCCATTTGAGAACTGCATTCAGGTGTTAGTAAGAGGACTAATTCCATCCCAGTCGGTACATTCTTTCAGCCTCCATTCATGTTTAGCATGACTAGGAGTCAAACTTGTCAGCTGCATTCTCCTGGTCAGCAGCTATCCAGGTTTCAGTCTGTTATCCCCAATTCATTCTTTTGTGCAATTCAGAAGACTTGCACTACAACATAACAGGAGTTCTGACACTTCTTGAAACGCCAATCCCTTAACTGGAAATTAGTTTCCTGGATTTAGAACTGCACTAATAGGGGGTATTTATATTTTGTTCAATGGCCAGCATTTAAATGAGAATTAGAGGTCAAATGTAATATTTCTACTAGAGGGTTTTGTTTTTAAATTAGCTTTTAAACAGAGCTAAATTTAGTCTCAAAACATTGTTTTTAAACAGAAGTCAAACATTTCTGCTTAATTTTTTTTAATAAACTATAGAGCAGTTCAGCACTGATTACAAATGGTTTCCAGTTGATAAAAAGTTATTCACCTAAAAACAAAAGACTAAAAGGTAGCTCTAACTATTTCAAAAAGAATAAATTTACAACCAGTATCTTCTGGTTGCCCTTTTCCTCTTCTCATCCTTGGCCAGCCAGACATCAAAACAGTGCTGGCTAGTACTGAGTCACCCAAGCACTGGCTGCTGAAACAGTCAGAAGCATAAGAATGTTCCACCAAGTTTAGTGAAAGTATAGTCATTTATGCCAGAAGTGTACACAAACACATTTAGAAATATGATTATCCTGGGAATTGAAATGATCTCATTGACACTTTATCCTCTTTTTAAAGATAGTGCTTGGGAAATTTAATACTTTATATAATAAATAGATTCATATTTTTATTTAAAAGTGATGAGATTTTAATCTTTTCAAGGAGATTGAAGCCCAGGTCTCCCTGTTTCTTAGAGAGCGCCACCATATTCCACATGTGTAATTTTTAATATTAAAATTGAGAAATTAATTAGCTATGTGATTTCAAACTAGCTGATCTTCCAATAAAAATATTCCACAAAGGTTTTTTGGTGCAGACATCTGCACCAATCTGATATTTTCTTTGTTTTCATGGAAGATCTGGATTTTTCTCTGAATTATATGATTGCTTCAGATTACCATAAACCTTAAACAAAAAATCATGAATAAAAAATAAAATAATGAGAAAAATATAAATGAAAAATAGTTTTCTAATTTTGATAGTTTCAATTCAATCTGTAACAAGCAAAGCTTTAAAGACTCTGAAGTGTTTCTACAAGGCAAATTCAGTTGCACACAGAGCATTAGAACTAAGGGTAAACTCCTACCCACACCTGGCGCCTCCAGAAGTACTTTCCTTCCCTAATAGTAGAGGCACTAAAACAGCATTCACAAACATGG